>NC_072480.1:21045000-21346250 GCF_027574615.1 Eptesicus fuscus
CCCAGATAATCCCTTAAAAGACATTTGTTATATGTTAGGATGAACAAACTGAATAGTTACTTATAGGTACTATTCAACTTGATATGAGTATACTATAAAGAAATATATATTTGAGCACAAAAAGCCATTCCATCCATCCATCCGTGCAAGAGATAGTCAACATTTCAAAGTGACAGACAGTAGTATTCTAGGGTCTAGAAATACAATAGTGAGTAAGACTTCCTTAAAGCATATATTCTAATGCAGAAAAGATATTAATACAAGCAACACATAAAACAATCAAACCTTATAGATATCCAAATAGGGAGAACCACAATTGGAAACGTGAGAGTCAAGTTCCCTAGAGCTGGAAATACTTCTCTGGTCAAAGGACAATTAAAGAAATTGGAAAGACATTCACCCAAATATCTAAAATTCCTTGTACCTTCCATACTGCACCTCCTTACTTGGTAGGAAATCAAGGAACAGGGGCTGAAGAAACAGGAGAAAGTGGCAGTACAAATCAGTAAAGCACGCATGTTGGTACTAGCTAAGCAGAGTTAGAGGCCAGAAGGTAAGGACCCGTCTGGTGCAAATGTGCATTAAAGAGGACGGAGCGCACTGCTGAGGAAAGACCTGGGAACTAGAGTCTGGATTTTAGGTTAGACAATTCTACCACTTATTAGCTATGTGACACTGATAAGATAAATACCTCTTGAGTCTTTCATACTTGTAAGATGGAGATTATAATATAGCTATCTTTAGGTGTGCAGTGATGATTAAATGAGATGACACTCTATCTAGTAAAGCAACCAGAAGTACCAGGTAGATAGCCTGGTCTGTGTGGCTCAGTGGTTGAACGTCAAGCCAGGAATCAAGAGGCCACGGGTTCTATTCCCAGTCAGGACACATGCCCTGGTTGCGGGCTTGACCCCCTGTGGGGAGTGTGCAGGAGGCAGCTTATTGAAGATGTTTCTCTCTCATTGATGTTTCTCTCTCTATCCCTCTCACTTCCTCTCTCTCTAAAAAAAAATCAATTATATATATATATATATATATATATATATATATACACACACATATATATATATACATATATATATGTGTATATGTATGTATATATATATATATATATATATATATATATATATATATATATATATATATGTGTGTGTGTATATATATATTAAAAAGAAGTGCCAGGCAGACAAAAATATGTCATTCTTATTTTCAGTGTCTCCACAAACCTGTTTTCATCTTTGTAAGAAAGTCACAATAATGCTTATTAGCTATCCCACATGTTGTTTTGAGGATTAAGTCAATTACTATATATGAAAAAGTTTAGGTAATTTGGAATATTATTAAACAGCAATATTTTCACCTGGTCCTTATAAACAGTATTCTTAAGGTAGTAATGAAAAGTCAGGAACATCTTCTTCACCATATATTTGGCCCCTTTACCCATATGGTGACAGAAGATGATTTGACTTTGGGTGGTGGGCTCACAATGCAATATACAGATCATGTATCACAGAAATGTACACTTGAAACCTATATGATCTTATCATCCAATGTCACCCCAATAAACTTTAAAAAATTAAATCAATTAGAAAATATATTTTTTTGAAAGCCAGGAACAAAATGTTCTTATGTTTCTAATAATGGTCTTTTTTAGGTTCAAAAATCTAATATGGCCCTGGTCAGTGTTGCTCAGTGGTTAGTGTGTCAGCCCGAGCACCAAAGGGTCATGGGTTTGATTCCCAGTCAAGGGCACATACCTGGGTTGCAGGTTTGTGCTGGTCAGGGTGTGTGTGGGAGGCAACCAATTGATGTGTCTCTCTCACATCCATGCCTCTGTCTCTTTCTCTCTCTCACCCCCTCCCTCCCTTCTATTCTCTAAAAAAAAAAAATCAATAGAAAAATATCCTCAGGTGAGGATTAACAGTGACAACAAAAATCTAAAAGGTTTTTTAATCCCCTTTTATTTTTATTTATTTATTTCTTCTTATGTTTTTGCAGGTCAGTATCAAGGAATTTCACCATGGGGACACTATTTCTCTGCTGACCACATGGAGAAGTTAATTTTTAAAACAAGGGAAAAGCACACGGAGTAGGACAATAAGCTCTTTAAAATACCCTGTGTGATCGTAGAATTGGGTAGCTGTCTGAGAAATCACCTCCAGGCTCCTATAAAGACTGGAGGTTAACTCCACTTTCTGCACCCACACTCCTGGGGGTATCCCTCTCACCTTGTAAGTTATATAAATGTCTAGCCACTATGTCGTACACTTTAACTTATGTAAAACTGAATGTCAACTGTAAATTTAATGAAAGAATTTTTCTAAAAGGAGTGTTTGGGATAAATAGAAATAAATGCTCTACAGCCCAGCTCTCTTTTTAAATATTCTGTCAGCAGAAGAATTAGCCATTTCAACATTACCTTATGACAGGCAAGGTTACAATTAATTAGGTTATAGCTCATTTGAGAGCAATTACATTTTAGATGGGTGGCTCTCTGATGATTTTGTTACTTTCCAGAAGAGTTCCACAGATGGCTAATCCTATCAAAGCTGTTTTGATTCATTATAAACTCAATTTTATAACGATATTTTGACATTTGTATTCTTTTTTTTTAAATTTAAATTCTTTATTGTTTAAAGTACTACATATGTCTCCTTTTCCCCCCATTGGCCTCTCCCCGGCCATTCCCACCCCCCAGCACATGCCCTCACTCCCTACTAGCTGTGTCCATGGGTTATGCTTATATGCATGCATACAAGTCCTTTGGTTGATCTCTTACCCGCCCTCGCCTGCCTTCATATTTTGACATTTGTCTTCTTTTTTTTTTTTTTTTTTTTTTTTTTTTTTTAAAATATATTTTATTGATTTTTCACAGAGAGGAAGGGAGATGGATAGAGAGCTAGAAACATCGATGAGAGAGAGACATCGACCAGCTGCCTCCTGCACACCCCCCACCGGGGGATGTGCCCGCAACCAATGTACATGCCCTTGACCGGAATCGAACCTGGGACCTTCCAGTCCACAGACCGACGCTCTATCCACTGAGCCAAACCGGTTTTGGCGACATTTGTCTTCTTATGGGGGTGGAGAGGTTACTGCTCACTGAGTCCTGTTGTTCCCTATACCTAACTTCTAAAACCTCCTCCCTAGGGCTCAGGGTACACACACTGATTTCTTCTTTACACGTGGAGCATTTCGAGAGAAAGCAGAGAGGAGATGTGACCAAGGGAACCAGAAAGGGTGATAGTTCCTCCAGATGCAACTCTCCTCTTAATACTTCCCTGTCTGGGAAAGGATGCTCTCTTTTAGTATGTAGTTCTTTGTTGGTTTAATTCATTCTTCGTAAATATCGTTAAGAAAAGATATTCTAACAAATCCCAAGTTTATAGATCTTTTTCAGCTTTGATGAAACCACAAGATGATACTCATCGAAAGTCCCCCTCCCCAAATTAACCATTTTCATTTAAAGCTTTCTTCTGACCTGAACAGCAATTAAAAGTAGTTAGTATGAACTATCTCTAAAATAACGGGTTCATTAGACTAGTTTTCTCAGTTTTTGCTACAATTCACTCACTCAAAAAATATATTGATTGTCTACTCTCTGCTGGGCTCTGTTCTAGACCTCAGGGGTGGGAGCGTGGACAGGACCAGGAAGTCTCTGCCCTCAAGGGGCCTACAGTCAGTAAAATTTAAGTTCTCAAAAAAAAAAAAAAGATTTCAGTATGCTAGTTTCAAACTAGATTTAGGAGAGAATTCACTTTTACCTGTCCAGCATTTTGGTACTGGCTCGTTCCAGCTTCTCTAGTATCTGGGGAAGCTGAGTGTCATCATCGTATGAACCACCCCAGCCGAGAACCCGGGCCAGGTCATTTCCGGTACCCAAAGGCAGCACTCCAAGCTGACACTAGAAGAAAGCACAACAGGGAGACCTCAGACAAGGGGAGAGATGGGTCTATGACAGTTCTACACTTCTCTGGTCAGCCGGTTAGTATACATTCATATTAGCTAGCAATGAAAAGAATTAGTACTTGCCTGTTTATTCAAGTTGAGCTTATCAATTTCTGACAAAACCCAACCTACACTTCCATCTCCTCCACAAACAAGAATCCGGAAATTGTCAAACTTCTGGAATAATCTTAAACTGAAAGTAAAAAGTGTTTTATTTTAATATAAATAAATAAAAAATTCACTTTCCCTAATTCTGTGTTATTCTGTGTTCATGTTCAGATTAAATATAAGAACTCTTACATATTAATTATACTATAAAGTTAATTTAAGTACAATCTTAACTCAATAAAACCTCTTAGTTGTAAAGAGGAAAGGGGATTATAAGTAGAAATGGAAGTAAAATTAGAAGGAAAGGGAAGGAAGAAATAAGAAAACAAAAAAGAAGCAGAACCCAGGAAAGAGAATGAAAGATAAGTGATACAAGATGGTAAAAGTAGTGATTTTTCTCTTCCCATTACAAGGCTAAGTTACTTCCTGAAGCATAGCAGGTTCCAAACCAGGGGTGGGGCGTCTAGGGCACTGTTGCTATTGAGTGGCAGTTCCTAAAGAAATCCCAAACCTTGACAATGCGTCCGTGTTTGTACTCCCATCTGGTTGTTCTCCGCCTCTCCTCCTAGTCTCAGGTCCATCTTTTTACTCCCATCTCCCTTCCTTTTGACCTGCCCCACCTCCTGAGTGTACCTTTGCATACCTCAAGTATTGTGGGAAATCTAAAAAATATGTTACAGAGATAACCTCAAGAAGTTTAACAAAGGGAGCTCCCTGGGTGGGCATAGTGAATGTCAAGAATATAAGATATAAGAACAATAAAGGATTATAAAACAAATGTACTAGAAAGGAGACAGAGCTAACCAGCAATGGGAGAGACAAAGGTGAGAAGAGAGGCCAGATGAGGAAATGCCAGGGAAGCGAGGGATGTCCACGTAGGTAAGGGAGGAGTTGAGTACACATGAAAAAGACCAACACCAGTGACCAGAGGGCCTGAGCTTAGCAAGAAAAAGGCCATGGAAATAAAAAGGAACAAAAGTGAAAAGAGGCACAAGAAAAGACTAAGGAGAGAAATATGGAAGACAGAAAAATCCGAAAATCTCCATTTCTCCTGTTACGTTCACGCGTCAAGGTGACGGTGGAACCCTGGAGAAAAGCAGAGTTGGCAAAAGTAAATCATAGGAACGCTGGGCTCTGGTTCAACTGACACAATATCAGCTCTCCATCAAAAATCACACATATACTAAAAATGTACTGAAAGTGCCTCAAGGCATATTTTCCTTCACTGAAAATATTATTTAATATTTTTTCAGATTTTATGTTAAATGACATTCCAGACAGCAGAAACAATGAAGAAAAGCATTTCTTTGCCATTTCTATGGAGTGAGTCTGAAATCCTGGAGGAACTACCTAGAGACCCATGATAGTAACCATGCTTTAGTTAAACAATTGATTATATTCCATACAAATCAACACAAGTCTTCCATGCAAATCATTTTCTAAAGTTAGTCTGTATTTCTATATATTCATGTTTATCTTAGAGCTTAGCACACTCTGAGTGCTTGATTGATGTAAGATATGGTCTAAAACACTTTCTAAACAAATTTTGGAATTTGTATCACACAAGGAAGTTATATTAATAGAGGTTGTGTTAAATTTGTAATTAGAATTTTTAAAAAGGGAGAAGTGAGAAGATCAACACAGAGACGTCTAGATGAGTCTACAATTTTCATGAACTGAAAAGCCAGACACATTTCATGCTCAGTGCTATATTTCATTTAAAAGAGACTTATCGATAATCAATTACCCCAAATAAGGACCTCCATTCATTAAATCAAACACCTGAGCTGGATTTAGTAACTGTTTAAATCGTCGAAGGAACTTGACTCCCTGATTATCTCCACTCTTGGAGTTGACAAAAACCAGTAAAGGACTAACACAGAATGAAAACGTTGCTCTACAGAAACCTGTAAAAAAACACAGGACAAGATCAATATGCACAGATTCCTCTCTTAAACTAACAAAAATCCAGAGAAAAGAAGAGAAAGTCATAAAAATAAAGAACCAGCTTCATTACTTTAAGAATAAGTTATAAATTAGCCCCCCAAATGGAGATTGGTTTATTATTTACATATTAAAAATATATTGAGAGAGGAGTTATCTTTTACAATATCTCTATAATGAAAAGTCATAACAAATGGTAAAAGTATTAATTAATCAGAGATCATTTGAGATATAGAACCTGCCTTAACAACAATTATAAGGAAAATCAATCAGTCTATGTACTTGTATTTAGTATTATAAAGTACTAAAGGCCTGGTGCATAAAATTTGTGCACTTGGGTGGTGGTGGGGGGGGGTCCCTCAGCCTGGCCTGCACCCTCTTGCAGTCTGGGAGCACTCAGGGGATGTCCGACTGCCGCGGAGGCAGGAGAGGCTCCTGCCACCACCGCTGTGCTCGTCAGCCATGAGCCTGGCTTCTGGCTGAGCGGTGCTCCCCTGTGGGATCGCACTGACCACCAGGGGGCAGCTCCTGCATTGAGCGTCTGTCCCCTGGTGGTCAGTGCACATCATAGCAACTGGTCGACCAGTCGACTGTCTGCCCCTGGTGGTCACTGCACGTCATAGCAAGCAGTTGAGTGGCCTTAGCATATCATTACCATATTACACTTTGATTGGATGAACGGACAACCGGACAACTGGACACTTAGCATATTAGGCTTTTATTATATAAGATTTTAACTGCTCATTGATGAGGCCTGAACACAAATAATTTAAAGTTTATAATAAACAATAGAACATTGATATATCAGGGCTTGTGGAGGGAGGGCTTTAATACCATAGGTTGTAAAAAAGTCTTATCTTTTGAGGCCTGTATTCCTGTATCTATAAGATCTATTGGCATAATTTATATGTAAGTTTGAAAATCATAATGCACTTTATCAATGCAAAACATTAATAGTATATGATAAAAGCCTTTTATAATATGGTTTGCTTGGAAAGTTATTAATATGCTATTCCAAAACCAGTGTTGCAAACACATTCCTCAGCACTTAGAACTAAGTTGTAAGATTTTGAAAAAAGTGAATAAATTTATAGTAATATAAATTCCTGCAATGAAATGATAAGAAAACAGATTTCTAAACAAGAGATATGCTAATAGGCAGTTTCAATATAGAGGAAAAAACACACATAAGAAATTAAAATTTTTGAATTACATTTCAGAACAGAATAATGATTATTTGCTGAAATGTAAAATCTATAAGTCTTATACACAGAAATTTCACCAATGTGTTAATAGCTATGTAAAATTTTAATTTTAAAATGTTCTTTTAAAAATTAAATGTACTGTTCAGCAATTTAAATAGAATTAGTATATAAAAACTGATAAGGATAACAGTTATAATTCTATTTTTTCTAGGAAAATAAATGTACATATCAACTTTCAATATACCAGAAATATACATACTCACACCACTGCTACATACCATCAGAATCAGTGCTGTTTAGTGCAATTGGCGGAATGATAGACACTTTACATTGGCCAAGTGGACATATAGGATGGTATAAGTCTTTGCAGGCAGTGTGTACCTAATAACAAACAAATAAATTTTTAAGAATGACAAAAACAAATCAATATTTAGTTATAAATTATAGCTAAGGAACTGATACTTTGAGGATCAACTACAGCACAAAATGTTTAGTAATTCATAAAATTTAATGGCATGATATTTATGCTTCTAAGGAAGGGGCTAATCTTTTTAGAGATGGGAATTTGATTTTGTCTGGGTAGCATATTTTCATGATTGTCTCAGGCAAGTAGTATACACTGAGTGGCCAGATTATTATGATCTCTAAATGCATAATAATCTGGCCACTCAGTGTATATCCTATATAATAAAAGGCTAATATGCAAATTGTCCCCTCAACCAGGAGTTCGATCAGCAGGCAGGCCGGCCAACCACCCAGGTCCCCTCCCCCTGGCCAGGCTGGCCAGACCCCACCCATGCACAAATTCATGCACTGGGCCTCATACACACACACACACACATACACACACATATACACATAGACACACATACACACACACACACACACTGAGTGGCCAGATTATTATGCGTTCAGAGATCATAATAATCTGGCCACTCAGTGTATAGTCAATGAATGCTTGTGAAGGCAAGGAGAGGGCCAGAGAAGGAAAGAAATGCAGAGGAAGGGAAGGCAAGAGAGAGGAAGGAGAGAAGTGAACCAGTATACATCAATATCATTGTCCATTAAAAAACTGATGACATCTACCTTATAAAATTCTTATAAAAAAGCCACCAAATTTTGATTGACATACAAATCGTAATTTTGCGCCCTAGCTGGTTTGGCTCAGTGGATAGAGCGTTGACCTGCGGACTTAAGGGTCCTAGGTTCAATTCTGGTCAAGGGCACATGACCAGGTTGTGGGCTCGATCCCCAATAGGAGATGTGCACTGATGATCCTCTCTCATCATTGATGTTTTTCTCTTTCCCTCTCTTTTCCTCTCTGAAATCAATAAAAATATATTTTAAAAAACAAACATAATTTTGCTACAATCCTATGTATGTTCTCTGACAGATGCTGAGTTCAGTAGGCCACGTATTGAACTCAGCATTTAATTAAATATTTTGAAACTTTCTTCCATGTCAAGAAAGAGGAAAGAAACACGCCCAACATAACGTGGAATCAGTGGGAAGTGCATCTGAGCTGGACTGCGTGAGGACTGGGCCTCTGCACTGGAGTCAGGGCAGGAACTCAGCGGGTGGCGAGGGGGCTAAAGATAACAGGGCGAGGAGGTAATAATAGCTGTGAGTGCTTATCTCAGCACTGGGTGACACTGTCCAACTATGACAGTGATTGCCTTGCATTCGGGCTGATTTGTTTGTTTTGTTTTGAGTCTTGGAAGTCAGCTCTCCCACTACCCCCAAGAGGGTGGGAAAAAACATTGCTTTTCATAAGTATGGTGTAGATCAGCAAATGTAAGAGAAGTGAGAGTGACATGTTGATTTCATAATGAGATTGATTTCATAGGCCACAGAGGAAAATAAGTCCTATAATATTATAGTCAGGCCTAATAGGTAATCTGTTTTTCCTTTTCCTTTTCCTTTATTTACTAGAAGCCCGGTGCACGACATTCATGCACTGGGGTAGGGAGGGAAGTCCCTCAGCCCAGCCTGCGCCCTCTTACAGTCCAGGACCCCTCAGGGGATGCCCGCTCCCCAGGGGGCCTAAGCCAGCAGGGGGACATCCCCCGAGGGGTCCTTAGCGCTGCTGTGGAGGCAAGAGAGGCTCCCGCCACTGCCGCTGCGCTTGCTAGCCATGACCCCGGTTTCTGGCTGAGCAGCGCTCCCCCAGTGGGAGCGCCACTAAACTAGAAGCTGGGCTCGCTGCACCTTAGCGTTGCCTGGGAGGCAGGAGAGGTTCCCGCCACCACCGCTGCACTTGCCAGCAGTGAGCCTGGCTTCTGGCTGAGCAGCGCTCTCCCGGTGGGAGTGCACTGACCACCAGGAGGCAGCTCCTGCATTGAGCGTCTGCCCCCTGGTGGCCAGTGTGTGTCACAGCGACTGGTCGTTCTGCCATTCAGTCAATTGCATATTAGCCTTTTATTATATAGGATTATAATCCTCACCTGAGTGAGGATATTTTTTCCATTGATTTTAGAGAGAGTAAAAGGAAGGAGAAGGAGAAGGGGGCGGGAGAGAGAGAGAGAGAGAGAGAGAGAAACATCAATGTGGATGTGACAGACACATCAACTGGTTGCCTTCCAACAGCCCTGGTCGCAGGGATGGGACCTGCAACCCAGGTATGTGCCCTTGACCTGGAATCGAACCCAAGAACCTCGGGTGTGCAGGCCTTAACCACTGGGCAATGCCAGCCAGGACTCCTTATCATTTTTAATTTGAACATGATTCTCTTTGTCCTCCTGCTTTTGTTATTCTTCATCAGTTGCCTCTTTTTTAATTTTATTTCTCACCCAAGGATATGTTTGTTGATTTTAGAGAGAGGAGGAGAGAGATGGGGGGGGGGGGGGGAGAGACACACACATTGATGTGAGCTAGGGCTCAGTTGCCCCTTTTGTCAGCCATAGGCATTACTTTTTATTTCCCATTTAATATAATATAGACTATTTAATATAAACTAGCTCTCCTTGGAGTCTTAGTGCAACCCCACCCCTAAAACCCTCTTTTGCCACTCCTTATTTTAAGGGCGTGCTCCCCAACTAAGAGTTTAAATTTTCATTCCACCTAAGATGTCTTTTTTGGGGAACCACCAGTGATACATGCACCTACTGCTATTTTTATTACTCCACATTTACTCAAGTCTAATTCTCTACTTCAAGAACTTCAGCTTTTTTTCCCCTAACTTTTTAAAAAGAAAGATCACATATGATGAAGTATTTTCTAAAAGTAATATACAAATTGTTTTTACCTGCAATATATAGGTTTCTACTTGTATTTAGTCAGTGGTTTTTAAACTTTAGGTAGGAGTAAATTAGGTTTTTTATTTGCTCATTCTACTCGTCCCTACCTTTAACGTCTTTTACAGAGGAGGGCATTCTTAAGTGTCTTTTCCCTCTTTTTTTCCTGACAAACATAAACGCCACCTTATTGTGAAATCACTCCTCCCCACTCTGTCAGTTAGATGTGCTGGTTGCTGGGCCACTGTCACCTTTGTTACACCTGTCTTAATCTATACTTTCTATAAACTCTCATTTTTCTGTTAATTTATTATTTTGCCTTTAAAATATGATTTTTAACAGCAGGATATTTGGTGTCTAAACATAGTCATTTAGTTAAAAACTAAACCATAGTTCTGCAAACCTAAGGAGCCAACTTCTAATTTTCCACCTGTTGTCCAGTTTCTGGACATGGTTTTACATTTTCTGTAAAAATAGTAAAGGTACAATTTTTATCTTCCACTTTTCTCACTTAACATTGTTAATATTTTTCAGTTTTGCCCTATTTTTACATATTTTTATTCCTTTTAAAACTATCTGTGCATGCTTGTTTTTCTAAAATGGATTTGGCTTGTTAATTATTATAAATCATATTAGAAAACTGTCCAAAATTAGGTCATCACCAGAACAAGAATTAAATTTCAGTTATTTTCCCAAAAGTTTATAAATACATGTTTAATTAATATATCAGTTTTTTAAAAGGACTAATGAAATAACAACATATTAAGTAAGTGCTTCATGAAGTTTCTGCTTTTATGGTTAGAACTTTTATTTTTTTCAATCCTCACCTGAAGACATGTTTAGAGAGAAACATCGATCGGTTGCCTTCAGTACACTCCCCGACTGAGGATCAAACCCACACTCAGGCATGTGCGCTGACCGGGAATTGAACCAGCAACATTTTGGTGGACAGGACGACGCTCAATCAACTGAGCGACTCTGGCCAGGCTGGTTAGAACTTTTAAAGGCTTTGGAACTGAGTACATAAAGTATCCTAAGTTGCCTGGGTCCTACTTAATAAATACGTTAGCCCTGTGTTTTTTGTTCTCTCTAGTTATTTTGAGTGACCTTGAAACTTTGTTTCTACATTTACTGTGCGCCTCTGATGTACATCACTTTTCAAGATGAGTGTATAATGATGTGAATACAAAGTTGTAGGATCATTACAAAAAAAGTGTAACAGATTTTACTTATTTTCATTAAGTTCTGTAAAGACCTCCCCTTTCCTTTTCCTTGCAAGGCCAGAGTCCAGCTGAGAAAATAGGCATGGATGTACTTGTAACTATAATAACATGAAAATGTTATAAAAGAGATGTGAATACAAAGTTGTAGGATCATTACAAAAAAAGTGGACATATAACAGATTTTACTTATTTTCATTAAGTTCTGTAAGAATCTTACGAGGTAGATGTCAAGCCTGAAAAATAGCAAACCACCTAGTGTGACTAAAGCATAATGAAAAGCAATAAAACTGTAGGGAAGAGGTCTTTAGACAAAGGAAACATATGATAAGTATTAAAAAAAGGTTATTTGAAAACGTAACCAGACTGGAAGGAATACACTTTGAAAAAATGAATATTACAATGGGTGTGTGTGCACTGCTACACTACAAACTCTTTGCCTCTAAATCACACACACGTAAAAGTGACGAAAAGAAGCTAATTAAAAAGGACTCTCACCATTGTTTTACACCAAAGGCATTTCCAATCTTGCAGACGAAGAACGCTGCCACACGTTTTGTCACACACAACACACTTGGCACTCACGGGCAAGTTACCCTCCAGCCACTGGTGAGGCATAGCCACCTGTGCAGCAGGAGTAAAGCACAGTCAAATTAAAGACTGTGGAGGACACCATTCTTACCCTAGGAAGATATACAATTAAATCTTACTCTAAGAAATCAATAATATGTATCATTCATAGCCTACATTCATTTACCCCAGATTTACTGAGCATGTACTATGTCCCAAGCACTTTAGACGTACAACGATAAATAAGACGAAATCCCTGGCCTTCAGGATTTGTAGTCTAGGTGAGGAGAAAGGCATGTAAAAGGCATGATCACAGTGGTCACAAAGTGCTACCAGATATTTGTATGCAAGGTGCAAGGGAGGCAAGATTTTGAGGGAGGGGCACCGTTGAGAGGAGGCCTTGAAGTCTGAGGAGTAAACATCTGAGTAAACAGCTGAACGAAGCCTTAAAAAATATCTTAGTTTGTCAGGTAAGGCTCCACAACACCAGCCCAGCACCATTCTTAAGTCCTATTCACATTTCCCTTAAAATTTAAGAGCTGATGGAACCTATTAAAGACCTAATTGAAAATAAAAACTCACCATTAACCAAATGCTTCCATTTTTAAGACTAATAGTAAACCCTCCCACCTAGCTCTGTCAGTATTTTCCCTGGGGCAGAAAGTAAAAGAGAAGAGGTCCTGGGAAGGGGTCAGAGACAGAAGAGGGCTTACCCCATCCTCGTCCTCTATGATGTCCTTCCCAATGGAGGCCAGCGTCGTCCATTTGCAGTTATTTGTGGCCCTCACGGCACACCTTTTGTGGGCCTTGAATTTACATACTAAAAAAAACAAAGGAAACCATTTCTAAATGAGTGTGTACTTTTAGACCAACGATTAAAGAAAATCACAGCATAAAATTTTAAAGGGGTGGAGGATAGAAGGAAAACAGTATTTTAAAAAGTTTAGATTACTCTTCAACAAATAGTAATGGTACTCTATAAAGCAAATATGGCTATGTATGTATGAAGCATTTTGACCAAGCTCTGAATTGCTACTTACATTCCATTTAATCATAAAAGAAAAACAGAAAGGAAATAAATTCAGAATTACACGGGTGCTAGTAACATCCTATTTCTTATTCTGAGGGCTAATTACATAAATGTGTTCAGTTCGTGAGAAACCAAACGAGCTGAACACTTCTGATACTTAAAATAAAAAGTGTGAAAATACCACTGAGGTAAGAATAAGATAATTCAAAGGAGTTTTAAATTGCAAGTATGTCAAAAAACTATCCAGGCATCATGGGAAACAGGTTGATAAGGGTAACAAAGATGGCACTGTCCTTTGAAAGTATTGTGTTGGAATGACTACACGATGTAGAGAAAGAAATGATGAAGTGATATTCCCACTACATGCATCACTAATTCCTCCCAGTCAAATTACCACAAAGGAGCCTATAAAAAAAAATGAAGAGACAATGAATACTATCCAACTCCAATGAAAGAAACAAATAAATTAAAATATAATCTGTGATCATGGACTAGGAGAATTAATATTGTTAAAATGTCCATACTACTCAAAGCAATCTACAGATTCAATGCAATCTCCATCAAAATTCCAATGGCATTTTTCATAGAACTAGAACAAATAATTCTAACATTTATATGGAACCACAAAGACCCCAAATAGCCAAAGCAATCTTGAGAAAGAAGAAATCTGGAGGCATCGTGTTCCCTGATTTCAAACTACAAGGTGAGGCAAAGATTTAGAGTTGTTCGATTAGAACTTAATGCAATAATTAATAAATAATAATACAAGAATAAACTCTGTGTTTCACGTACTCACATCTGTAGGCCTACTTTTGCCCCACCTTATATAATACAGAGTAGTAGTAATCAAAAAAGTATTGTATTGATGTAAAAATAGACACATAGATCAGACAGAATAGAGAGCCCAGAAATAAACCCATGCCTATATGATCAATTAATTTACAACAGAGGATCCAAGAATATACAATGAGGAATGGAGAGTCTCTTGGATAAATTGGGAAAATTAAACAGCCACATGCAAAAAATAATAAAACTGGACCACTATTTATATCATACACAAAAATTATCTCAAACTGGATTAGACTTAAATGTAAGACCTGAAACCATAAAACTACCAGAAGGATAGGTTGTAAGCTCCAAGAGGGACTACATCGAACTATAAAGCTTCTGCACAGAAAAGGAAACCATCAACAAAATGAAAATGGCAATCTAGTGAATGGGAGAAAGTAAATGCAATATATCTGGTAAAAGGTTAATATCCCAAATATATGAACAACTCATATAACACAATAGCAAAAAAACAACCAATCCGATTTTAAAAACGAGTAGAGGATCTCTCAAGTGACATCTTTCCAAGTATGACACACAAATGGCCAAAGGTACATGAAGAGTTTCTCAACATTAGTAACCATCAGGAATATGTAAAATAAAAACCACAATGAAATATCACCTCACACCTGCTAGAATGGCTATTAGCAAGAGATAAAAAAGTTACAAGTGTTAGCAACGATGTGAAGAAAAGGGATCCCTTGTGCACTGTTGGCAGGAATACAAATTGGTATAGCCACTATGAAAAGTAGTATGGAGGTTCCTCAAAATTTTAAAAACAGAACTACTATATGATACATCAATCCCACTCCTTGTTATTTATCTGAAAAAAAAAATGAAAACACTAACTCAAAAAGATGTCTGCACTTCCATGTTCTCTGCAGCATTATTTACAATAGCCAAGATAGGAAACCAACGTAAGTGTCTATCAATGGGTGAACGGATAAAAGATGTAACATATATATGTTCTTCAGTCATAAAAAAGAATGAAATTTTGCCACTTGAGACAATATGCTAAATGAAATAAGTCAGATAGAGAATGACAAATACCATAGCATCTCACTTATATGTGGAATACAGAAAACAACAACCAAGCTCATAGATACAGAGAACAGATTGGTGGTTGCTAGAGGTTGGGGATGGGGAGGTGGCCAATATGGGTGAAGGGGGTCAAAAGGTACAAATTTCCAGTTATAAAATAAATAAGTCCTGGGTATATAATGTACAGCATGGTGACTACCCTATATAATAAAGAGGTAATATGCAAATTGACCATCACACCCTTACAAGATGGCTGCCTACGACCAGGCTGGCAGGGGGTTTAGTGAGGGACGACCAAACAACTGAACAGCAGGCTGCATGGGGTGACCAGACTGGCGGGGGGACCATGAGGGGCGACCAGACCGGCAGAGGGGGCAGTTGGGGGCGACCAGACCGGCAGAGGGGGGCAGTTGGGGGCGACCAGGCTGGCAGGGGGGGGGGGCAGTTGGGGGCAACCAAGCCAGCAGGGGGGGCAGTTAGGAGTGACTAGGCTGGCAGGGAGGGGACAGTTGGGGGCAACCAGGCCGGCAGGGGGGGAAGTTGGGGCGACCAGGCCAGTAGGGGGGGCAGTTGGGGGTGACCAGGCTGGCGGGGGGGGGCAGTCAGGGGGACCAGACCAGCAGTGGGGGGCAGTTGGGGGTGACCAGGCTGGTGGGGAGGAAGTTGGGGGCGACCAGGACGGCAGGAGGGGGAAGTTAGGGGCAACCAGGCCGGCAGGGGGGGCAGTGAGGGACGACCAAACAACCGAACAGCAGGTTGCATGGGGCGACCAGGTAGGTGAGTGATTAGGAGCCAGCAGTCCAGGATTGTGAGAGGGATGTCTGACTGCCGGTTTATCCCTGGGATTGGGCCTAAACTGGCAGTCGGACATCCCCCGAGGGGTCTCAGATTGGAGAGGGTGCAGGCTGGGCTGAGGGGACCCCACGCCCGTGTACGAATTTCATCCACCAGGCCTCTAGTAGTTAATAATACTGTATTGTATGTTTGCAAGTCGCTAAGAGAGTAAATCTTAAAAGTTCTCATCACAGCCCTAACCGGTTTGGCTCAGTGGATAGAGCGTCGGCCTGTGGACTGAAAGGTCCCAGGTTCGATTCTGGTCAAGGGCATGTACCTTGGTTGTGGGCACATCCCCAGTAGGAGGTGTGCAGGAGGCAGCTGATTGATGTTTCTCTCTCATCAATGTTTCTAACTCTCTATCCCTCTCCCTCCCTCTCTGTAAAAAATCAATAAAATATATTTTTTTAAAAGTTCTCATCACAAGAAAAAAAATTTACTAGTATGTAACTATGTTGGTGATGGCAACTAGACTTATTCTGGTAATCATTTTGCAATATACACAAATAATGAATAAAAAGAGAGAAATAAGAGGAAACAACCAGAAAGAAGCAACATAAATATGAAAAACAAGTAAACCACAGATTATTTGAATAATTAATGCTTGCTTATGAAAATCAGAACTTGACAACTACTAAACTTACCCTTCAAATGACACAAACTATCCGAGTGTTAATAGATACTGATGTTATACAAGTTTCTGAGTTTTCAGGTAATATTTAAAAGCAGAGCTTACTTTGGTGGAAATATAAGGCGACTGTTGCTAAATTCTAAATGTAAGGTGGCTCCTTTTCACATGATTTTTAGTATCTAACAGTAAGCCATTCATAAACAAGAAATGATGGGTTCCACATCATTTTTTAAGGCAAACTTATTGTAATACTAGAGGCCCGGTGCACGAAATTCATGCACGGGGGGAGGTGTGTCCCTCAGCCCAGCCTGCACCCTCTCCAATCTGGGATCCCTCTCACAATCCAGGACTGCTGGCTCCCAACTGCTAACCTGCCTGCCAGCCTGACCACCCCATAACCACTCCCCTGCCAGCCTGATCGACGACTAACTGCTCCCCTGCTGGCCTGATTGCCCCTAACTGCCCTCCCCTGCTGGCCTGATCGCCCACAACTGCCCTCCCCTGCTGGCCTGATCGCCCACAACTGCCCTCCCCTGCTGGCCTGATCGCCCACAACTGCCCTTCCCTGCCGACCATCTTGTGTCCACATGGGGGCGGCCATCTTGTATTGGAGTGATGGTCAATTTGCATATTGCTCTTTTATTAGATAGGATGAAAACAAAAGGGTCAGGTAAAATAACTAAGATTTATATAATCAAATGTTCAAATACTTCAGGTATCATGAATAACCAAAATATATATGGTCACTTAAACTAAGCTGGTTTTTCCTAGGCTACACATGCTGGACATGTTTCATTTACATGCTCTTTTGTGTACATTGAAAAATTCTTCCCTAGAAATCATACTGTTGTTGTGATAAATGACTTTGTGACTACAGCACAGACTTCATGTAGAATACAACCATTTCTCAATTGAATTTTATTGCTGACAAACATTAGTGTAAAAAAGAGTACTATAGAAAGTAAGCTTAGTTTGAAAAACAATTTCAGCATTTTGCTCCAATACAAGTGACTCTTTAAAACTACAGTTAGTGTCTCTAGACCTTTTCATCTGTTATGGTGTTGCTCAAAAATGTGGTCCTAGTTTTAGTTTTATCTGTAGCATAATCCCCGGGCTGCTTTTTAAGTACAAGTAAGTACTTGACAATAATGGTCAATAACTGTATTCTAAGAGACAGAGAAGGAAGAAAAAGAGGGCAGCAGGGTATAATTTCATGGCTTTTTTTGTTTTTGGTGTTGTTAATGCTCACCCAAGGATTTTTCCATTGGTTTTTAGAGAGAGTGGAAAGAAGGAAAGGGGAGAGAGAGAAACATTGATGTGAGAGAGACGCATCCTCCCTGATTGGGGTGAGGCTGGAACCCGCAGTCCTGGTGTGTGCCCTTGACTGGGAATCAAACCCAAGACGCCAATGCTCTAACCACTGAGTAAGACCTGCCAGGGCATCATGGCTTTGGAAAATTTTGCTATTAAAATCCAAACAGGACATTAAAAGTAAAAATCACAAATTTGTAATAATAAAATGTATCATAAAATGATTCTTGAGAATTGCGAAGTTGCTTAATATAAAATAACTAGAGGCCCAGTGCATGAAGATTCATGCACTCGGGGGCGTCCCTCAGCCCAACCACCCTCTCACAATCCGGGACCCCTCGGGTAGGGTCCCTAGGCCTGGCCTGAGATCAGGGCCTATCGGGTCTTTCCTTCCCTGGTCTGCAGGAAGCTGGCCCCACCCCCGCTGCTGCCACTGCTTGCCATCTGTGCAGCACTGCCTCCCCTCCCCTGCCACCGGTGGCCTCCCTCTGCAGGCGACAGGCTGGGGTGCAATGGCTTGGCTGGCCTGGGCCTCCCTCTTTCTTTGCTGGGGGGTGGGGCCAACCATGCAAGGGGCTGTCTGCCTATCTGATTGCCCCTAACTGCTCGCCTACCTGCCTGATCACCCCTAAGCACTGGTCTGCCTACCTGATCACCCCTATCCACTCTGCCTGCCTGCCTGATTGCCCCTAACAGCTTGCTTGGGGGCGGGGCCAGCCCAGTGAGGGTCTGTCTGCCTACCTGATCACCCCTACCGCTGGTCTCCCTACCTGATCTCCCCTAACCCCTCTGCCTGCCTGCCTGATTGCCCCTAACCACTTGCTTGGGTGCGGGGCCAGCACTGACTTCCAGTTGGTCAGCCTCTGGTTGTCGCCGGAGCCGACTGCCAGTTGCCTGCCATCCATCGCAGGCTCCCCGCTGGTTTCCTGGTGGGCGTGGCTTGTGGGTGTAGCGAAGGTATGGTCAATTTGCATATTACTCTATTATTAGGTAGGATGATAATAATATAAACCAGACTATAATTATGGTGACTAAGAAATGATAATGATTAATAGGCACCTTAATTTTGTTAATTAACAAATTTCTCCAAACAAGTTATTCTGAAATAAAGCACTTTTCCCTGACCTGTAAAGCCATTATTTTAAAACTCCAAGACTTATAAAACATACTAACATGTAACAAAATTATGATTTTTTTGGGAAACATTTATTCAGTCTTTACTACACTTTATGTGTTCAACAGTGGCTAAAATAAAAATTCCTAAGCTGATATATTTGATACCGTTGATTAAAAAATCACCATTTAACATATTTTATTAAATTGATGTTTAAAAACTATAAAGAATAATTATGCTCTTAAATTATAATTAACATTCTCAATTGATTTGGGGATTACTTACAAAAAGTCTTTTGTCTTCTATTTTTCATATATTTTATATATACAAGGCTTTAAAGTAATACTTTTAATTATTTTTCAATACAAACCTAGAAGACAAATCAGGACTGCCTTGTCTTATTGTGAAAAACAACAACAGAAGATTAGGGAAATGTAGTGTAGTCTCACACAGGGAAGCTGGACTGCATTCTAACACAAAGTTATTCATTGTCACTAGTGAACAAATTTATTTTGTATTTGCATCTTTGTTATGACTTTTAAAGCCTCTTGTATCCTGTGGCTTTAGCTTTACTAAGCAGGTAGTTTATTCAGATTTGGGAAGGGGGGGGTGGTCCTAAAGTTTAAGTATAACTTTGATTACAATAAAAGATATCCTAAATAGTCACATTCTCATAAAATAAAAAGGCAACTTTTTTGTATGTTCATAAAACCCTTGGGATTTGTAAAACCTCGGCTACAGTTCTAAAAATACTAATGGGCAAAATACTGTAGATTTAAAATTTTTATCAGCAGAGAAAATAAATACTACCATATGTGCCTCTAAAAATATAATCATTGAGAATTTTTTTAAAAGTCAGGAAGACTTCATTATTAACAGAATAATATAACAACACATTTATTTAAACACTTTAAAGTTTCTTATTCTCACCAGCTGATGTAATTTTCCTTTTTCAAAAATATTGAGTCATCCCACTGTCAATCTCAGTTTCTAAACAAACATATTTAATAATGTCTAACTCTTAAAGCAGAAGGGTACCAACAGAGTACCTCAGATCTGATATCACTTTTAGCACTTTTTAGATGAGAGACTAGAAGGTAATAGTAAAAGGACCTTCAAAATAATGTCATGCAATATCACAGACTGGGCAGGAGTCACTCGGAGCTGCAGAAATCCTTTTAGGTTATTAAAGCCATAAAGGCCAGTTGTATATTTGTTTGCAATCATTCCTTAAATCTAAAAGTGTTTAATGCCTCCTCCCTTCCAAATATTCATTTTTATAAATTTTAATGCATCAGACCATGACACAATCTGTAATATTTTACCTGAAAAATTTCTTTTGGAGCACAATTAAAATTTTTATAATTTACTTAACTGGAAAAGTAGTTTTATTACATGTATTCTCTCATTTAGCTTCCATAATGTGCTATGAGATATAAATGACTACTATCCCCGTTTTACAGATTAGGAAATAAAAGTCTGAAAGAGTTAGATTTTCCCCTGCTCACAATAAAATGCTGGAAGTGAAACGGGAACCCTAAGATCTAAGTGCAGCGCTCTGCTCTCAACCGCTATGTAGCACATTAAATAGCTGAACTAATGACATACACCTCCAGCTTACGTAAAATGAATTAAAACTGGGACTCAATTTGTATTAAACTCTTTAATTATAATAAAGTTATATTCAAAATTACTTAAGATTTTTTTGTATTAGAGAAAAAAGCTAGTAATAGTATAATAGATAGTTCAAAAAGTAGTACACAATGATTTGATCACTGAGGCACGAAATTAAATAAATCTAAAGAAGTTATGAATTTTCTCCTGGTAATCATTAATGCACTTCCTTTAAGTGGTCACTGTTCTTAAATTTCAAAATAATCCACAAGTCCTTTTATGAAAACAACAACATAGGCCTTATTTTGAGGAAACTTTTAAGGAAATTAAAAGGATGGCATCAATTTAAATGAAACATAAATGAAATAAAACAGCGTTTAAAACAATCTATATATATAAAAGCCTAAGTGACCGTCCGACCAGTAGCTCACTGACCACCAGGGGGCAGACGCTCAACACATAGGCATGGAAACATGGAACAGACTGATGAATCTCAGAGGGAAGGGGGAAGGAGGGAGGTCAGGAATAGATTAACCAAAGGTCTTATGTGCATACTAGAGGCCCGTGGGGTCCCTTGGCCTGGCCTGTGGGGATCAGGCTGAAACTGGTCCAGTGCCCAGGGTCCCTCGCCTGGCCTGCGGGGATCTGGCTGAAACCAGCTCTCTGACATCCCCCAAGGGGTCCCGGATTGCGAGAGGGCACAGGCCAGGCTGAGGGACCCCACCAGCGTACGAATCTGTGCACCAGGCCTCTAGTGCAGCGGTCACCAGCCTTTCGGACCTCACAGACCACCAGTGGTCTGTGGACCACCGGTTGGCAACCACTGCTCTAGTGCAATGTAAGTAACAATTGGAAATTCTGCCAAAGAGTATATAGTATCCTCACAGAAAGTTTTGTACTCCATAATCAATCAGAACAGAAAAAGAATACTAGAAAACTGGGATGACACACTATGTCTAAAGAACGTTTTTTTAATCAGTAGTTACTAGTTCCTCAGGAGACAAATGCTACATTTTGATTTAGACTTCCTTTCAGATGGTTTTATATTATCTTTTCCTGAGCCAAAACATTTCCCAAGATAGTCCTATGTGTACAGAGCTCCACTGTAAGCCACCATAAAACATCAACACTGTTCCTGCTGAGTTGCTCCCAGCTACTGCTTCCACCCAAGGGAAACTGTGGATTTTCTCTGTTCTCTTCTCACAAGTACCAATGGCAGTATGGTCAGTGTTAAGGACAACGCATGTTGGATGCTACAGTACCTTCGCAGGACAGGCCATGGGAGGTGACTCCAGAAAGGCTCTCTCGGCACACGTTACAGAAAGTGGGTCGGGCATGGGAGCAGGCGTACCAGTTATGCATCCCTGAGAAATGTTCCACATTAAACTGGGCCACCTAGAAATGAGACATTAGCACAGATTTGCCAAACAAGTGAACAAAACTACAGACACTTAATATTCAGAATGTATATAGTTATGATTAAAACTTCAAACCCATATTTTAAAAACTTTTTGCTTTAAGTAAAAAGAATGCAATATCAGGCTTAAACAAGTTGCTGAATGACTCTATACATACCTATTTTTGCAGAATACAGCGTTAGCTCTTCAGTTAACATTCTCTAAGAACACAAGATGACAGAAGAGCTGCTACTTTACCTCATAAGGTTCTCTGGTCTGTACAGACTTCAGTGAGCTGATCCAATCCTCCATCTCCTTTCTGTTCTCAGCGCATAGCATTAGTCTTCTGAATGGAGTGATTATCTGAAAGGTATAATTCAATCTAAATGATTGTTAATAACCAACAAGAGAGATTATTGCAAAACCTTATTTCCTTGCTAAAGAAAGTAAGAATTGCTATAAAGTAAATGAGTTTAGTTCTTTGAGTATGACACAATGTGGTCTAGGTAAGAAAAATTCTAAGGAACCTTTTATTGATTTTGATCTCATTGCTACGTATTTATCAGGCTTTTGAGACCCTTACCAAAGGCTTTGAACTCAAATAAACAATGAATTCTTATTTCATAAAATATAACTTGAAAATTAATTTTAAATACACTTAAAAATAATTCATGGTAAGCTTAAATGTAATGCATAGCTATCAGTGCGGAATTTTTAAAAAATGAAAATCAAAGGAATGCACCATTAAATGGTTTTGTAATTGGCTTAGAATAGTACCAAGAACACTATTATTAAATAATGTTGTGTTTACATATTTCCATTGCCTATTTTAATATAATTTATATGAAGGATCCCCCCCCCCCATTGTGTAGAATTCCATTGTATTACTTTTTAGTAAGAGCAGAGGAGAAGAGTTAGCATAAAAGTCACTTTGTTGGTTTTAAGGAAAAAAATAATTGTGACTTTCATCTTTTTTTCATGTCATTAAAGAGGGCAAATTAATTATATTAAGAATCTTAAAGCAAGTGAAATTAAAACTTCATGCTGTTATAGCACCAAAAGTGATTCAAAGATTCCAAAATGACTTGAAAAGGCCCCTATTTGTGTGTTAATACAATATTCTGGTTGTAATCTCAAAGTTGCTAAGTCCTAAGCATTTATTGTAAATAAGGGACCATTTATTTACTTGTGGAAGAGGAGCAAAATATTATATTCTTACGCTGAAACTATTTTCAAATGATAAATGATATACTTATTTACATAGCAAATACATTTTCTCAAGTTAGAAGCCATTTAACCCAGTGATACTCTACATATTGCATTATAGAGCAGATTTCCCAAGTCATGAAAAAGCAATAATCATCTTTTTTTTTTTTAAAGGAACCCTTCCCAAAAGGATTAACTATCAAGCCTCAATCACTACTGTTCATCTTAGAGAATAAGTCCAGTATTTAAAACGAGAGAGATCAGCCCAATCTTAGCTACTCACCAGTCATAGCTTCCTCTCATCTGTCATTAGGTTAGGCTACACAATCCTTCCTTAAACCACGAAGCCTTGAATACATCTGACAGGCACTCCCACTTATACAGCAGGCCAGAGTCGCATGGAAGAGGAGCTCTGGGTATTGGGTAACTGCTTATGAAATTGAACAGAACCTCCCCTTTGCACTTTCTTCTGTTTTCCACTACCCGCTTTGGATAAAGCTTATTAGCAGTTGGTCACTTTTCTTCTTGAATAGTTAATGCAAAGAGCAATGCCTCCCTCATTACTTAGGAGCCAAATGGATGCTTTATTGCTTCAAATGTTTTTCTGGGCCAGCTCATCAAAAGCAGCAGAGCGATGCTATTAAATCATAATACACTCCTGGCTCTGATGCCTGGCACAGCACTCTCGAAATCTCAAAGTTTCACTGGACTGAATATATCTGATATTTACCTGAATACATATTACCTCTGGCATTTTATTTCTTTATTTAGTTAGCTATAATATATAATGTAACTATAAAGATTCCCTGTCTTTCATTATGGTGGTTATAGTGAGATAAGCATTATTCAGATAAGTAAATCAGGTTTGCTATTTTATTCTTCATTTTTGTTTTTGTTTAATTCTAAGTAAAGCAGGACGTCTGAGGTTTTAACTATCTTTAATGCCTTTATATTCTTTAAAAGTCATCGTGAATTCAATAAAAACAGGGAAAGAATAGAGAAATAGCTTCTCATTTTTCTTGACACTTTTGGAACTACATAATGTTTCAATGCTAAAGGATTTCAGCAATATAAATCATGCATATATCTTATACACGGATGACGTAAAACATCAGCAATTTTTCCTTTTTAATAAAAATTTGTTTAAAATGGACAATCACATTTAAAAACTAATAAAGTTTTTAAGAGCCAAAAGAAACTATAAATAATTTTGACTTAAGAAATCTAATGGCTATAAAGTCACACTAAAAGAAGTGGATATGAAACAAAATCGTTCATAAATCATGCGATGCAGAGGAGCCTGGCTTTTGTGGCTGCACCACCAAAAGTACCTCAGCGAGCGTAACTGAAGACAAGGCCGCCTACCAAACCTGTGACGTCTCCCAGATGGGCCCTCTCCCCTTGACGGTAACCCCTCATTAGTCTGCAATGCTCTGAGTCCCCTCCCCATCTTTTACTTAATTCTTCCCCATCCCCAAACTCGGTAGGAAAGGGAATGATGGTTATTAACTGACAGGCTCTGGTTGTATCCTAACTGAACCCCATTTTACTACAGTGGTTTCTCCTCCAAACCTGTATCAGGAAACTATTTGGGGAGCATCAAAGCCAGAAAATTTTTTCATTCTTTTCCTCTGAAAGTATATCTGACTCAGCCTTTGTATTCTGATAAATGAGCAGGATGACGAGATGGAAAGACAAAGATGTGGGAGGGGTCAGGGAACTCAGACTGAGCCTATTGGGGGCCAAGGCAGGGATATTTCTGGAACTAGAGGGCTTTTTACATTTCTTGAAGAATCTGCATCTTACTTATCTCCTAAAGTGGCCCTTAGCCCCTGTCCTCATCTCAACCCCACTCTTATTCTCTCTTCCTACTGTTCTACCATTCCCAAATAATTTTTACTCATTTTCTTCAGTGATTAGTTTTTTTCAGGCTATAACCACCACTCCCAGCTCAGATCCCAGAGCACATCTGTCTGCTTGCTCATGCACCTCAGCATTCACTGCGTGTGTACTACATACATGCCAGAGTCCAGGGGGTTCAAACCACACGGGCTGTGCCTTAATGATGTAGAAGGAAGGAAAGGAAGGAAACCAAGGTTTACTAGTACTTGTCTGAAAAAGTGCTATGTAAGTCGGAGTACAAAGGAGATACATCTAATCGGTTCGTCTCCTCAGTGCTACCTCAAATTACAAACAAATTCTCCATTAATAGAGATACTACTTTACTTTGAGTTACTGGCCAATAAGGGCTAATCAACAATAATACTAAATGTGCATAAGAATAAAAAAATGTCTCAGTCTGATAAAGCATGTGACTAGGTAAGAGAGATAAAAGGCATTAAATATATAAAATTCTATAGAAGAGTAACATTACAGGTAAAGCTTTAAATACACAAACATGCACAGAAGAAGAAAATACATAGCCAAGTCCTATGAGGTTATTATTCAGTGAAGGAATTACAAATAATTTTAATTGTAATTTTTACTGGTTTGTCCATAGTTTCTAAAGTAAATATGTACTACTTCTATAATAAAAAATTATTGGTTTTTTTTTTGACTCACAGAGGAATAGAAATTTAGAATTTAAAATATTGCATTGTTCCAAAGCAGGAGTTCTCAAACTCTGCTGCATTTTAGAATCATCTGGGAGATTTTCAAAAATCCCAATGTCCAGACCACACTCTATACAAATCAACTCTGAACATACGAGGGTGGGACACAGCTACCAGGTTTTGTTTTGTTTGTTTTTTAACTCCTAAGTGACTCCAGAATGTAGCCAAGTTTGATAGCCTGTGCTCTAAAGGTATTTTATTGTTCCCCATAACACTGTTAGAACTTGAGAAATGAGGGAAGTTTCTGCAGAAGTGAATACAGAGAATTGCTAATCTGCAAATTCCCAACTGGAAACCGCTGATGTAAGAGCAGTGATTCAGAGCCTAAACTCTGAAGTCTGACCGACCTAGACTGAATGCCCACGGCATCCTTTCTCATCTGTGTGTCTGTGGACCCGCTTCCTGGTCTCTCTGAGCTTCCGCCTCACATCTGCTCGGTGGGGATACAGAAGTCACTCACCACTTTGCAGAGCAGTGCAAATTAGTGAGACAACTCAACTAAAGAATTCAGCAGCACCTGTTACAAAGCCAAAGCTCAGTAAATGTTAGCACCACAATTCCTCGTAGCACTGACAAATTAAGTACAGGGGTTGGCAAAAGTAGGTTTATAGTTGTGAGTATGCGAAACAGAGTTTATTCTTGTGTTACTTATTGATTATTGTGTTATTTGTATTACAACTATGAACCTACTTTTGCCCACCACTGTGTATGTTTATAGATTTCTTCTGTAATGAACATATATTTTTGTGTGAGGGTGGCCCAGACAAAAGTAACATAGCTTAAGTCAGAAATGGAGGCATTTTGCCAAAAAAATAGTCACTGAGTAGCAAACCACCAAAATGGGAATAAGGATAACGACCTCTTTCTTAGAAGATATTAGGAAAATATCAACAAACAAATTAGGGGGAAAAATGTTCCCTGTAATTACAGGGCGTCTAAGCTTACCAACACAGGGATTTAACATGGTAAAAGGTTTACCAAGTTAAGAGCATCAGATTCCAGATTCCAGACAAATGGTTTCTCATTTTAACTCAGATTTTTTTTATTCTGCAATGAAGGAAACTGCAACCTTGGTTGTAATTTTAAATGTCCAACAACTTTTCTGTTAGGCAATTCTTCTTTCTAAGCTCAAGTTCTTTACCACAAACTGATCACATCAGCCCTACTGCAGTAATTGCTGTTATACCTTTAGTGATTAATCCTGAACTGCCATGAATGATATAAAAATTAATATGCAGTGAGCAGCTTTTCTTGGAAAGCAGGACAGAGAGTTTAGTTGTGCTATAACAAATTTTCATTGTCTATATTTATGGTAACTTAGGGGATATAACGACTTCTGTTAAAAGCTGAATCAGATATAATTATATGTCTCTTTAATACTAGGTGTGCTATGGCTGCAGTTGGCAACTGCTCTGTCTTAATATAACTCTTCCATTCTTCCTCATAAAACCTATATCCAACCCTTAAATTATGTATGTTGCTTTTTTTCATTCTTCCTTTATGGAATGAAATAAATCACTTTGACAACTTATGTGAGAAACTACAATGTAGCCATGCATCTTAAGAGACTACTTTGAGAGCAGAGATAAAAGCATACGTCAAAGGGTAAGCTGGACCTCTGCCTCCAAGAAAATAGGTTCAACTATGTGCTGCACGTGAATCAAGGTAAGTTTTTCCCCAAAAAACATACCCAACCATGCCCCATACCACTTTGTGAATCAAAATCTCACTGGGAGGAAGGCGTGGATTATTTCAGATGCCATCTGTAGTTTGGCAAACTACACAGGGGACGCTGATGCACCCCCCGCCCCACCCCCACCCCCCGTTTACCAACTTTGAAGGGAAGAAGCATCCAACTTGCCCATCAGTAAAGACAGGGTCTCGTCTAGCTAGTGTAAAGAAGGTGCTCTGGTCTTTATGGCTCCCCATCTCCGTTTTCTTTGTTTGTTTTTTTTAAAATATATTTTATTGATTTTTTACAGAGAGGAAGGGAGAGGGATAGAGAGCTAGAAACATCGATGAGAGAGAAACATCGACCAGCTGCCTCCTGCACGCCCCCTACCGGGGATGTGCCCGCAGCCAAGGCACATGCCCTTGACCGGAATCGAACCTGGGACCTTTCAGTCCGCAGGCCGACGCTCTATCCACTGAGCCAAACCGGTTTCGGCCCCATCTCCATTTTCAGCCCCCTTCTGCTCTCAAATTCCCAGTGTTCTCACCTGCCTGTAACAGTATCGCTTTGTGTTGAACCAATCTGAATTCACCTACCACCTACCAGCACCCCACATGATATAATAAGGTCCCAAAATTATTATCTCTGATTTTTTTTTTTTGTTTTGTTTGGCCATTCCTTTTGAACCCTGAAGTGCAATGTTATAAAACAACAAAACTAAAATCCATCATATTAGACAGGTACTTAGCTCACAGTACACACAGTTTAAACCTATTTTCTTCATATCCTGTGGGCCCTGGAGGCATCTGAGTTCACAAGCCCTATATAGGCTCTCTGACTCCTACACCTTCTGGGGTCAATACTCCCCTATTTTAATATCCAGTTGCCTCAAGTTCCATGTGTTTTCTAAGATCACAACTACTGATCTAAAAAATAATTTTTTCCCCTGAGGTGTTAACAGACAATAAAGATTTAATGCATAATTTCTCCCAAAGGTTCTTGAATTTTAACAGAAGACTAAGAAAACGCAATGCCACAACAAGTAGGTATTTCTGGCACCAAAATCAAAGAAAATGGCACAGGTATTTTCAACATAGTATAATTTAAATGTGTTTTTTAAAATATGTTTTTATTGATTTTAGACAGAGGGGGAGAGAGAGAGAGAGAGAGAGAGAGAGAGAGAGAGAGAGAGAGAGAGAGAAACATTGATAGGCTGCCTCCTGAATTCCCCCTAGTGGGGATCGAGCCCACAACCCAGGCATGTGCCCTGACAGGGAATTGAACGGTGACCTCTTGGTGCACCAATGATGCTCAACCAACTGAGCCACACTGGCCAGGGCTCAACATAGTATCATTTAAATCAACAACATCATAAACATACATTTTATGGCTGTAAACATTGTGTAATCATTAAGTGGTCACGAAAAAAGAGTAGTTCCATAAAATCCTGAAACACAAATTTCACAATTATCTAAAATGATGTAGAAAAGCTTATAAAGATGTAATGGACTAATGATAAGACTGAGGGTGACAGGTAATTCACACACATGCAAGAACCTCATTACAAAGCTACATGTTAAGTTTACAAAGAATTTCTGCTATGAAGGCAGTGCACTATGTAAATAGGATCTTAAATCATTTTTGCTTGGTAGTATTCCCTTTTGGAATGATCTAAAAATCTCTTCAGATGTCTGTTTAGAACCATAATTAGATTTATATACAAACACAAGAGGATCTTTGAAAACCATTCCACAAGTTTGGTTTTGGCTGACTGATCATCCTTCTAACTGATGAGTCATTTTAGCTGAATAACAACTTACTGATCTTAGTGGGCATTCCCATAATGTAGACTAGGAAGTATCAAACATCCCCAGACTCTCAAAATACAGTGGGAGGCCTCGGTCATGAGCACGAGGAAGTCTACTCCAGTGCTGCTTATTTCCCTATCTATGGAAAAGTCATATATCTTTTGCATATTATTTTATTTCCAAAACAAAAATCAAGTAATCACCTATATGTTGACATAAATAATTGATTGGGAATTGTGTCATAGATATGAAACATTACTCACTTATGACAAGATTCTACAAAACAGTGCAAGTACTGAAAAAATTTCTAATGGAAACTTTTTGTAAATATGTAACAATTATTCTGAGAAATCAATGAATTATAGAAAGGAAAAAAAGACCTCTGGATGAGAGCAGATCTTTGCCAACAGTATGCGTATCATCTTATCTACAGGAACACTTGACTACAAACTTATGGCAAAAAAAGCAATATATTCTTGATTCTCCAGTCATTGCTTTAAATTAAGCATGAAGTTAATTTTATTATAACATATTGAAGAGAAAAAATAAATGTAGAAGGTAAAGGAGTCATCCATAATTAGTTAATACACTTCTTATATGAGAAGTTAACAAAAAAGTAACAGCATGTTATAACAAGTTAACAAAAAATACTATTTCTTCACTATAAAATTAAATTGAGTAACTATGGTCAACTCAGTAAATGTTTTTTCCTTCAAAGCTTCTGGATCCCCGGGCTGTGTTTGAGAAGAAAGGTAGAAATGAGGCAGAGTTAAAATTAGACAACCATATTTTTAGGGGTGCATATTGAAGGATGTGGGGTCAGGTAAAAAGATTGGAAAGATTTGCTTTAAAACACTTAAGATAAAATAGGGAGAAGAGAGAATGGATGAGGCAAGTGTGGTAACATCCAGATAACAGTAGGAGCCGGGCATGAGGAAGCAGAGGTTCATGACAGTTATCCTGAGTTTGGATATATTTGAAATTTTCCGTAATCAAATAAAAAAGTACTCAAGCATTGTGAACCCCAAGCAAAGTTCTTCAAGGATCTAAAAAGGTGAGGAACCTGTGTCTTGGACTCATATGCATATGGACCCTATTCAACCCTTGGCCCTGAACTCAGCTTGCAGACCTGAGTCTCTGACCTCTTTACCCCCACCCCCATCAAATTCAAATTAAATGAGTAATGTGGTTCCCTTGCTCAAGTAATCTAAAATGCCCACAGAAACTAATGACTTAAGACTTCCGATCACTGGAGGAGATGGGGTGGGAGAAATAGCTGAAGAGAACTATGCAAATCTTACTTCCATAATTCTTGAGCTTCAATGATTCTACTTAAGATCTGGTCAGCAAATCACAAAACCTCTTTGGCAAAGGAATCATGACTTCAGAACAATGTAATTTTCCTTGTTAACTTGATTTCCTTGTATAACCTGATGTTGAATTTTTTATTGCCTTAGAGTATCAAATAAAATATGAAATCTGATACCTGCTTCCATAAAACACCCCAAGGATTTTAGAGCTATTAGTACCAATGTTTTCGTTACATACATACATAGTATTTCCAAAGAATCTCACATTCCAAAAAGCAAATTTTCCTTTATTTAAATTAAAAAATCCAAAATAACCTAAAATCACAATTTTATTGAATATCATCTGATAAAATAGCATTATTAAATATTAATACTAATAAAGGAGTTTATTGTTTATTAACACAAAATAAAGACATATAAGATAGCAGAAGCCAAACACTTTCAAATCAGCAACTGTATTCAACATTATAGATTCTTAGAATCCATAAAAAATGTAAAAGAAAGCAGTCCACTTAACATCTTCCTGTGACTATCTTGTCTTAACACTTTGCTTCAGAGCAATAGTCCTAATTGTCATTTCCCAGAAGCCTTCAATTGAGCAGTGCCAAAGATAGAAAGACAGTGAAACATGGAGGTGGAGACAATCCCTCTCTGCATGTTGTGCCCCTTTGCCCTGTTCTCCCTGGAAATGTGGCAAAGGCCTCAGAAAACTACCAAGAAAGACTTTCAGTGTTACTTGTTGGGATATTCTATCATCTCTCTATATATAAAGAGCCAGGGTCCATAACGTCCAAAATGACTGAAGGGACAACCAAACACCAGGCTGCGTGCACAGCAGGCTCGGATGGGCGGGGAATGGCGAGCGGGCTGAACTGCTGACCTCTCGGAGAGAGAGGTGGGGCTGATCAGCAGCTGCCCCAGGCTACTGGCAAGGCCTGGAGAGAGAGAGAGAGGCGAGGCTGCTGGCGAGGCTGGGAGAGAGGAGCAGGATCTGATCTGCTGATCAGCCCCGCCTCTCTAATCAGGCCCAGAGATAGGCCCAGAGATGCTGACTGGCATAGAAACTGACCAATCAGAACCAAATCTGGGTGAACTGCGAGGAGCCCATGGCTGCCTAGGAGGTGGAGCTTTTGATGCTGACTGGAATAGAAACCGTCCAATCAGAACCAATCTGAGTGAACTGCGAAGGCAGAACCTAAGGTGGGTGTTGAGGAGGGGTTTTAAGGGCAACAGCTGTTGGTGTAAGGTGTAAGAAAGTGGTTCAATTTTTTTAATGACCGGTTTGGCAGTATAGTGCATATGGCTGGCTATCAGTCCAGATATAAGGATTATGTATTTCTGTCTGCCAACAGCATCTCCTCCTGCTGAAAAAGGCCTTTCCCCCCATTTAGCAATCCTCTCCTATATAATCTATCTATACTAATAAAAGGGTAATATGCTAATTAGACCGGGTCGACCAGCCCTCTTCTGGACGTCCGACTTCCTTCCGGACAAAGCCATGGCGGTGGGGGCCGAGGCAGAGGCAGTTAGGGTTGATCAGGCCAGCAGGGAAGGGCAGTTGGGGGCAACCAGGCCGGCAGGGGAGGGCTGTTGGGGGCGAGATCAGGCCAGCAGGGGAGGGCAGTTAGGGGCAATTAGGCAGTTAGGCAGAGGCAGTTAGGGGCGATCAGGCAGGCAGGCAGAGAGGTTAGGGGCAATCAGGAAGGTAGGCAGAGGCAGTTAGGGGCAATCAGGCAGGCAGGCAGAGAGGTTAGGGGCAATCAGGAAGGCAGGCAGAGGGGTTAGGAGCAATCAGGCAAGCAGGCAGAGGCAGTTAGGGGCGATCAGGCAAGCAGGCAGGTGAGCGGTTAGGAGCCAGCGGTCCCAGATTGCGAGAGGGATGTTCGACTGCTGGCAGTCAGACATCTCCCAAGGGGTCCCAGATTGGAGAGGGTGCAGGCTGGGCTGAGGGACACCCCCCTCCCTGTGCACGAATTTCATGCACCGGGCCACCAATTTATATATATAAATTACATATATAATAATAAATCACTGTTTCTTTGATGATGAATAAAGTTTGGACACAAGTCTATTAAAAATATTAAAGTCTCTTAATACAGTATTAAACATCTCTTATAATTCATACAAACTATAGTTACTAATGTTTAGTTAATACTCATTGTATTGCTTTCCTATTGCTGCTGTAACAAGTTATTCTCTTACAGTTGGGATGGTGAGAAGTTAAAAATCAAGGTGTCAGGAGGGCTGTGTTCCTTCTGGAGGTTTTAGGGGAGAGTCCATTTCCTTGCTTTTCCAGCTTCTAGACATCCCTTGTATTTCTTGGCTAAAGCCCCTTCCTTGCACCACTCCAACCTTCCACAGTCACACCTTCGCAGACTAATTCCTTTTGCCTTCCTCTTATAGGGACCCCTGTGATTACACTGGGCCACTCCAGAGATTCTAGGATAATTTCATCTCCAGATCCTTAACATAATCACAGCTACCAACTCCCTTTTGCCATATAAAGTCACATTCACGAGACAGGAAGATGGGGGCCAGCAGGACAGCAGTGAGGGAGAGAGTGTAAATGAGTGAGGGAGCAAAAGGGGAGTGTGGGGACATGAGTGGTGTGTGTGTGTGTGTGTGTGTGTGTGTGTGTGTGTGTGTGTGTGAGGGAGGGATAGTTAGACCCTGCAGGACGTTCAGGGGCTGGCACCTGAGCTCTCCTAGATAGAGAGCCCCTGCTACCACTGAAATCACTCCCAGGGTGGCCAGCTGGACAGAAACCATGACATCTTGAAGGGGAGAGAGGTGCTGTGACTAGGAGCCCAGCCTCACCACCACCCAGACTGGCCTCAGATGCCACCCTGGACCCTACAGGCACTCCAGCCAAAGACCTGCTACTTCAGCTGCAGACCCAGGACACCAGAACTCCAGCCTCCCCAGACGCGAGTTCCCAGAATGTGCCCCCGCTTCCACTGGCCCACCGCGTCATTCCCAGGCATCCCGCTGGTGAGTCTCGAACTGCGCCCCTGTCCGCCAAGCCTGTGGCATTACCCCAGTCATGCACTTCCAGCAGGTGAGCCTCTGACTGTGCTCCCCCACCCGCCAAGCCCACAGCATGGGCCCTAGGCCCTCTCACCCCACCAGCAAGCCTCAGACTTTGCTCCCTGCCCACCAAGCACGTGTCATGGGCCCCAGGCCCAGCATGTCCCACCAGCGAGCCTGGGACTGCACTCTCTGCCCACCAAGACCATGGCGTTGCCACAGACCTGCGCATCCTGCAGGTGAGCCTCTGACTGCGCTCCCCGCCGCCAAGCCTAGGGTGTCAGCCCTGATCCTGCGCATCCAGCCAGCAAGCCACAGACCGGTGATAGCAAGAATGGGGAGACAAAGGAACAACCGCAAAAGGAAAGAAAGGAGGCATCGGCAGAAAAGGAACTAAAGGAAACAGAGGAATGCAGTATGTCAGAAAAAGAATTCAGAGCAAGGGTATACAGTCCATAAAATGGATGGATGAGAAAATCAACATCTTCTGTAAGAATCAAGAGGAAATAAAAATGATATAGCTACAATAAAAAACATAATGGAAGTTTTCAACAGTAGACTAAAAGAAGCAGAGGACCGAATTAGTGAGTTAGAAGATAGGGCAGAAAAACACACCCAATCTAAACAGCAATTGGCAAAAAAAAAAGAAAAAAAGAAAAGAAAGCAGGAGGAGAGCCTAAGGGAGCTTTGGGACAACATGAAACGAAGTAACATACATATAACAGGGGTGCCAGAAGGACAAGAAGAGGAGCAAAGATTAGAAAATGTATTTGAAGAAATAATGACAGAAAACTTTCCTGATTTGGGGAAGAAAAAGTAACACAAGCACAGTGAGTTCCAAGCAAGATTAATGCAAAAAGACCCACACCAAGACATGTCGTAATTACAATGGCAAACGTTAATGAGAAAGGAAAAATCTTAAGGGCTGCAAGAGAGAGACAGAAAGTTACCTAGAAGGGAACTCTCATTAGACTATCAAATGATTTCTCAACAGAAACACATCAGGCCAGAAGGAAATGCAATGAAGTATACAAAGCATTGCAAAGCAAGGGACTGAATCTAATAATACTCTATCCAGAAAGGCTATCATTCAAAATTGAAGAGGAAATCAGCAGCTTCACAGACAAAAAAAGGCTAAGGGAGTTTATCACTACCACGCCAGCAATGCAAGAAATGCTAAAGGGACCGTTGTAAAAAGAAGAAATAGAAAGGCAAGTAGGAACACAGGCAGAAAGAATAAAAATGGCCACAAACAAGTACCTATTAATAATAACCCTAAATGTAAATGGATTAAATGTTCCAATCAAAAGACATCGAGTGGCTGAATGGATAAGAAAACATGACCCATACATATGCTGTCTACAAGAGACCCACCTCAGAACAAGGGACACACACAGACAAAGTGAAGGGATGGGAAAATATCTTTCAGGCAACAACAAAATAATATTTTCTGTAAAAAATTTTAAAACAATTAAGCTATAACTTTAATTAGCTATGGAATAATAGCTGTGACTATATCTTAGTACTAAAAATAGACATGTTTCATGAAAATTGGTAAAAAAAAAAAAAATCTAAAAATAACTGATCAGCACTCTATGACCAGTTAACATTTAGACTGACAATATAAAGCAAGCATATTTCACAACTACCAAAGATAAATAAAAGAATTCAAAACTGAAAGGCAGGCTGCACAAATGAGCTGATTAACAATACTGTTTGCTTAATGTTTGCAAACGGACATCATCCTAGATGAACAGGCGGAAAACGCTGCATGTGCTGCATTTTCTCCCCTTGAAAGTCATCAGGGCTACTGCACAGTTACGGTCTCAATCCTGTACATACTTGCACATTCTTTAAAGATAAACGAGGAAGGGAATACAAAGGCGCTGTAAAATTAATAATAGGCCCTAGCTGGTTTGGCTCAGTGGATAGCATGTCGACCTGCGGATTGAAAGGTCCCAGGTTGGATTCCTGGTCAAGGGCACACGCCCAGGTTGCTGGCTCAATCCCCAATAGGGGGCGTGTTGGAGTCAGCTGATCAACGATTCTCTCTCATCATTGATGCTTCTATCTCTCTCTCCCTCTCCCTTCCTCTCTGAAATCAATAAAAAAATATTTTAAAAAAAATTAATAATAGTAATAACAATAATGATGATTAAATTTACTAATTTAGACAACTCTGCAAACCAGGCACCTTTAGATAACAACATATTGACAAGATATGTAATCACATATAGCATTGTATTTGAAGCATTACATTGTACATGGGAAACAGGTTTTTTAGTATTAATTGTAATAACAAGGATCACAGTGATTTCAGAAATTAACTATGCAGGCTGCCACATACACTTCCACTGTAAATTAGCCGTATTAGTTAATGGACACATTTAAAAATTTACTATTCACTTAGTAGTTTCAGACTGTACCAGAGATGGGAACAATGCATTAGCCTCATTCCCCTGGCACAAGCTCTATTGTTTTCTAACAGTAAATTGCTTTGTATGTAATTTCAAAACAAAATAATTATCTTGTTTGTACCAATCACCACAAAACTAAAACATTTCTGAAACCTAATTTTTCCATTACACCATAATCATACTTAGGGAACAGAGAACATATTTGAATATGCTGAAACTTTTAAAGAGCCATGAAAATGATAATAAAAAAGTACTTTAGGCCATTTGATAGTTTTTAAAGCATCTCTCTCAATCGCCTGCAGACATCACCAGGACGTCTTACCATCATTTCAAATTCATAGTGTCCAATTCACAATGTCTTTATTGCACTCCCCATAAACCTACCTTTTTTTCTCATTTTCTTCCCTTAATTAAAGGCATCATTTATATACCAATCCTCCCAATTTCAACAACTCTCTGTTAGTTCCTCCTCTCCCTCTCCCTTCCCTTTGGCCATAGCTCTCTCTTCCCTACAATCTCTCCCATCTACCCCAACCCCCTCCACCTCGTCATGGTTCCTTAAGACACTGCAGCAGTGTCCAAGTTGGGGAAATCTACTGTGCTTGTCAAATGCATCTGATAGGAAACTGTCAGAGCTCCTACAAAGCATTTCAATAGTTTCTGAATAGGTAATACATATTTGTGATACAAAATCCAAAATGTATTTAGAATGAAAAGTACGTCACCCTCCTAAGCCTGCCCTTAGCTACTGAGTTCAACTTCCTGAGGCAAATAAGTATTTGTTAGCTTCTTTTTATTAAAAATATTTATTGTTGGAATATTACATATGTCCCTTTCTTCCCCATTGACCCTTTCTAGCCCATACCCCCCCTCCACCCCAGGATTATTTGTCAGCATCTGTGTATTTCCCCAGATATCTGTCTCTCTCTGTGTATGTAAGAAATGTGTTATTTTTAGATTTAAACAAACACATGCACACCACTCCACAGCTGGCTTTTCCCACTGAATAAAATTTGGAGTTCACTGCATGTTGCTATATACGGAGCTGACTTACCCTTTTTCATGATTGTGTAACATTCCACCATATTTAATAATTCATTTAAACCAGTGCCTACCTTCTATATTTGGGTTGTTTCCAATCTTTTGTTATTACAATGTGCAATAAAGATCCTTATACATGTATCTTCGCACACATAAACAGTACATTTTACTAGCTCTGCAAATTCTGGATGATGTGGGTGGGCAGTAAAGTTGTTGATGAATCTAACGACGTGAAAGAACTTTCTTTACAAATCTATCCTGTAAATTGTGTATCTTGATCATAATCTGTTAAACCTCAGGTTAAAATTTTTTATAAGTTTCTCAACAATCATTTTGAGGATGGTTAAATCAGTCCTTGCTGGTGGGCATACTCCTACATATCCTGAAAAGAAATGCAATCTAAAACATATTCCCATGAACACTTTCCTCATACACACACACACACACACACACACACACACACACACACCCTCTTAATTCTTACGAAGGTGCTCAAAGGGACAGGGTTTGGCTGCTCTATCCTGACAGCTTTTCTCACATTATGAGCCTAACAATTAGGGCAGCTGTAGTAATATTGTTGAGCAATACTAATATGTAAAATTAATTATTGTTCGTATCCTTTATTGATGTTAATTCTGAAAATGAAAAGGGTGAAGGTTTGTGCAGAAATTAGATCACAGAGGCCAAACACATACACAACACATAAAATACTGTCACTCTTCCCGCTCGAAGATTAGCGGCAGGCCTATGTGACCACGAGACTTCTGGTTACAACCCCAGCAGCTTTCCACTGTCTGATGTTCATACTGGATAGTGTTGCGCTAAATTATAACAAAGCACTAATGAAGTGTGTGAAAGCAACCCATTTGCAGAGACAAGAAATCCCACCAGCTGATCCAGACAGACCGTGTCACTAGGCCATGCCTGGTGTCTAAACCCACGGAAGACATCACTGAACCTCGTTGGAAGGGGTCTAAGGAAGTTCTGATGCCAAGGCCACACAGCCACATCTTTCACCCTGAGAGGTCAGCTCTGTTTAGCGGCTTCTTACTACTAATCTGTTTTTCTCCAAGGTTTAAAGGCCTTGTGTTCCATACCAATGGGTGCAGCTTACAAAAAGCCTCTGAAAGTATCCTAAGAGAGCTACCCAGCCCTTCATAAACCTGGTCAGCTGGCACAACGTGAGTGCCAGGGCTGTCCAAAGCCTTTAGATCTGCTCAGCAAGTCCCGTGACAATGAACAAAACAAAACAAAACAAAAAAAGGAAATACCTTCAACTGGATAGCACTCAACCTCCCTGTTATCCGTAAAACAATCTTGCCTCTGATCACTTGTCTGTTGCTGATTAGATTGCAGTATGTCTGCCATAACCACAAACCTACCTTTGCCTTTATGTACTAAGATTTGGTCTTGGTAAAGTTCAAACTGGGTCCAGAGACCATAGAAATGTTTAAGGCAGAAACCACTGAACTGAAAATCTCCTTTTAAACCACTTTCTCACCTGAGACTTGTCAAATGGAGAAGGTGATCAGCGCTGTACCCCGTCTTTTCCATGAGAGATCAGCCTCATGCCCACCACAAGAACCGACGCTGTGGCAAGCACGGGCTCTAATCACTGCAAGCTGGTACACTGTTCTACATAAACTTGCTTCTGACTTGTGAGGTAACGAGGATTCGTGAGGAATGGCCAGATTGAACATCATCATACTAAAAATGTTGGCTAATGTTGTACTAATAATCACAGGGGCCTGAAAATTCCAAAATGCTATGCATTCTCATGGAAATAGCACAGGCTTTAAATATTAATTATGCTACGTGTTAACTACGTACATTTACAAAATTATGTTCTCTAAACCTTACTTCTTCATCTGTTGAAGAGAAGGGAGAATAATTACTTCATGGTCTTAATGAGATAATGAAGTGAGATATAAATTTATTGTGGGTGGTAGGACAGACCAAAAAGGTTTTAAAAAATAATCATTTCTTTTTCTCATTTATAGTACAAACAACTTAAAATTTATTGTAGAATAAATAGGTTTTCCTTCGTACTGTTTTCATATTTTATTAACATTTTCAAGGCAAAAAATCATTTTGATTTTTTTAAAATAAGAGGTTAATGTTTTAGATTGTCCACGAAGCTCAAATCTGAGAGATGTAATGAATTTCTCAGCATTGCACAGCATTTCATACTGGATGGCAGGCCTGATCCTGGAGTCGTCGGTAGCACCAGGTGTGATGGGCAAGGTGCCCATTTTTGAGTGCACATCACTTGGACTTTGTCAAGGTGGCTCCAGATGCCAGCAACTTGCATTATTCATGAAGCACAGGACTGCAAATACCTCTGAGACTCTCTAGACAGTGTGCGCACCATGGTTCTCCTCTATTCCAAACTACTTAACAGGGCACCAAAGAGTCTGGCTTTCTGAAAAACTCGGAACAACAGACTTCTTAGAAAACAAGACTCCACCAAGTACAGAACTTGCCAGTGCACAACTCCCAAGACACTTATACGCTCCAGCGTTCTGGTGCTCCAATCAGATGGCCATAGCCTAAGAGGCCCTCTTTGGCGGATTCACAGATCTTTATGGTGTGGTTTTTGTTTTGTTTTTAATTTTTAATGCCAGTAGTTTATTTTCCCATATAGGCCCCTATTCTAGGTACCTCCAATGAGACAGAATATCATCTTTTATAGGCTTTGAGGCTTCATTCTGTACCACAAATGGGTATCAGAAGTCAGAGCTCATCTAAAAAAGTGTGGGACTGCAGAACCTTCAACTAAGCACTTCAGCCATGTAAAGACCACAGTGAAACCCGAGTAAATCCGATAGCCCTTCTTCAAAAAGGGCACTGTGGAGCAGTTAGGCTGACAACGAGGGAATGGGCCTTCCGTGGCAGTCCACACAGCTTGGAAGCCTCTAAATAGCTGAGTCTTTAGTGGTCCTGGGGCTGCTAGTTCAAATTTTGAGCAATCCCTGCAAGTGTTCATGCAAAATTTCTCAGGAGAGAAGATGGGATCTAGAAGTTCAAGTTCATATAGGTACAACTGCTGTCTCTGCGATCATGGTGACAGTGACTGCCTCAGCTCAAGGCCCTCTAGTTGGAGCTAAGAAAGGCCTAGTAATACACGGAGGACATGAGTGAAATTCAGATTTATAATTAGCCCCAAGAACAGAGGCTGTGCAGCCGGTGGCCATTCTTTGGGAGCTACAGTACAGAAGGGACACTGTGAAGGTCACTCCTCCATGACACAAGGTTAAGACGGACCAGACTGTACATCTGGATGGGCATCCACAAGGGGCTAAGGCTAAAGTCCTCCTAGGGAATCAGTTTCAAAAAATACTGGCATCTAAAGTCAGGGACAATTCTACACAGTCATCATATTTTAGCCTCAGAAACACTGGCCTAGGGGGCAGGTTGGATGAAGCCGTCTCAGAGGACTTTGTCTGTGGAATAATGAATTATTTGGGTCTCAGGCTCTAAGAGGGTATGTAATCCCCTCTCTTTCCTATAACTTGCAATGAGACAGTTTCCAATCCCCATTGGGAGGCAATTCCTTATTTTTCTGTATCCCAATAATCCTATTCCAGGGCCACATAACTTCAAAGACAGGGACCTATCCACAAAGTCTTTAAAATTTTTAAAACTCAGCAGCCAGTTCGTTTTATTTGCCACTGCATATCTAGACTCTAGCACAATGACTGCTACATATAGCAAGCTCTCAGTAAATATTTGCTGAATGAATGAATGAATGAATGAATGAATATCTAAGGGCAGTCCCAGCAGGAGGATGAGGCAGGGAGTGGGTTGCTGAGCAATAGCTTGCAGGAAACAAAAAGTACGAGAGGCAGAGGTTGAAGGCTACTGACCAGAACTACATTCTCCCTGAGCCATAGATCTTCAGCGAGACCAGGACGGGCAAGGGGAGCGTGCTGATGCCAAGCACAGCAACCTAACACGGTACCCTGGCTGGACCTCCAGGGACACAGTTCTCTAGATGATAAACCCTCCCTCCCAAACTAGTGATAGTGTCTATTCACACCATGACAGACCTGCTGATGAAACTGGCCTGTGTGCTGGGACTCCCAGGTCTGATTATGCAAATAAGCCCAGGCTCCCGGAGCTCCAGGGTTGCCTGAATACTCAGGGACATGCTCACTGGTTCTTGGCTACCTCAGAATGTCCATTTCAAAGATTTATGGAAGGTGACTGGTGATGGTAGAGACAAAAGCACAGTTCTTCCACCTATAGCTTATGTCCACACCAAGACTAGCCAAAAAAGGGCCAATGGTTTTCTTTCTTTTTTGATTGATTAAGGTATTACATATGTGTCCTTATCCCCCTCTTGCCCCCCCACCCTACCTCCCGTTCATGCCCTCACACCCCTGGTGTCTGTCCATTGGTTATGCTTATATGCAAGCATACAAGTCCTTTGGTTTTTACCTACTAGGATTTTGGTCTGAGAAATTTCATAATAGATTCAAGAGGTATTTCTCTGGGTTTTACTGTTGGAAAAGATGATATGTCACTAAATGTACATAAAGATAAATATAATACATTCATCGAAACAATAAGATATTTCATTTCTAAAATGGATGTCTATGTTATAGAAAAAAGAATACAAATTTCAAACAACATAAATTATTAGCTTTCTTAGTATAAAGCCATCTAAACCATATATGTCAATTTTAAAAGGCAAAAAAAACACTCAAATTGCATTAATGTGGTGTCATTTTAAAGTGCTATAAAATATTTTAACCAACCTAGATGTAAAAAATATTAATTTTTCCACTCTTAGGCATCTAATAGTTATGTGGATCACTGAAATGATTACAATTGGCAAGAATCATAATTATGAAATTTACTTTTGATATAAAAACAGTCTGGGTCATGATATAAAGATTGCAATGAGAAGACAAGTATTTATAGATATATTACAACCCAATATCATGGGGGGAGAGGTAGAAAACTGATCTCTAAGCTAACACTTGAAATGAAATTTTTCTCTCAAAGAAAAGCTAGAGTTTACAAATAGCATTCATTCAACAAGACACATTATTCCTTCATTTATTCAACAACTAGTTATTGTCTTTCCCCTCAGTGCCGGGCCCTGTGTTAGCCTTGGGGATTAAGTGGTGAAGAAGACAATTTCTGTGCCTGCAAGGAAATTCTGCTCTCCGCCATGCCCCATCACACCCTCCCACATATGCACACCACGCAAAGACCTCCCCAGAAGCATACTGAAAGGACGTCACTTGGCTTTGCTGAATGCTATGTTGAGACAGTGTGTTTACAGGGTCCACCACAGTGGCCAGAAATCTCTAAATCCACTCCTCCTTGCCCACTCCCAATAAAACCCCAAGAGCTGAGAGCCCCAAATTCTGGACTAGCTATGCACTGTGCACAGCTATTAGCCATCCAACCTAGAGAAATTCATTTCAGCATTCACAACCTGAATTTGCTGTGAGAACTTTCTTCCTGAAGGCCCATGTTCGTTCACAGGGAATGAGATGACTAGAGAGTTCTAACACTGGGCGAGCCATTACCTCACAAGGGACCTGTTCTATCACATGGCTCAAGTTAGAGTTCTCTTTTGCCTAGAGCTGAAATTGACCCTCTGTGAATTCAAACACAGTCTATGTCCTACACACTGAGTCGAACAAAACCTGTCTACTGCCCTTTTACATGATATTCCCTCAAATATTAAAAAGACATGGCATGGGACATAAGGAAGGCCAAGAGACATATGAAAACATGCTCAGTCACTAATCATCCGAGAGATGCAAGTCAAAATGACAATGCGGTACCATCTCACACCTGTCAGAATGGTGACAAGGCGGTACCATCTCACACCTGTCACAATGGTTATCATCAACAAATCAACAAACAACAAATGCTGGCGAGGATGCGGAGAAATAGGAATCCTCATGCACTGCTGGTGGGAATGCAGACTGGTGCAGCCACTGTGGAGAACAGTATGGAGTTTCCTCAAAAAACTAAAAATGGAACTCCCATCTGACCCAGTGATCCCACTTCTAGGAATATATCCCAAGAAACTAGAAACACAAATCAGAAAGGATATATGCACCCCTATGTTCATAGCAGCACAATTTACCATAGCTAAGATTTGGAAACAGCCTAAGTGCCCATCAGCAGATGAGTGGCTTAAAAAACTGTGGTACATCTACACAATGGGATAATACACTGCTGTAAAAAGGCAGGAACTCCTACCATTTGCAACAGTATGGATGGACATGGAAAGCATTATGCTAAGCGAAATAAGTCAGAGAAAGATAAATATCACATGATCTCACTCATTTGTGGAATATAATGAATAACATAAACTGATGAACAAAAACAGATCCAGAGACAGAGAAGCATCGATCAGATGCTCAAAACTCAGAGGGAAGGTAGGGGAGAGTGGGGGTTAGAGGGCGAGATCAACCAAAGGACTTGTATGCATGCATATAAGCATAACCAATAGACACAGACACCAGGGGGGTGAGGTCAAGAGTGGGGGGAGGGCAATGGGATGATAAGGACACATATGTAATACCTTAATCAATAAAGAAAATAATTATTGATAAATTCAAAATAGAGGTAATGTATAAACATCTAAGATAAAAAACACACACAATTACCTTTGTATTTCTTTCTAGTTAAAAAAAAATGCTACTTTCTTTACAAACTTCCCTAAGAAGTTTTAACAATGTTAGTATAATTTCTTTGAAATAATGACTTATTTGTTTAAGGTGTAGCCTAAGCTTCATTAAAATTTAAAGAAAACAGTCGAGCTATTTGAACAGCATGCCTTAGAAGCTGAACATACAGCATGTGATTGTGGTGACTTTCAAGTAATTAAGAACTTCTTCTTTAGCAAGTAACTCTTACCTAAGAAGGAATGATTGTATCTTATTTATCACAGAATGGTTGCTTTTCCCAATAACACTTATTAATATGAGTTAAAGTGTAAATAAATGTTCACTACACCTCTGAAAGGTAGACGGATGAAATATTTTCTCAAGATAAAGTTCAGCCGCATTCTCCTTGAAAATTCCCAAACTTCTAGGAGCTTATAATATATTGTCAACAGAACACTGCATGACAGGAAAGAACCCAGGATGGAACATCAGGAGGGCACCAGTGTGGCCAAAGAGAAATCAATTCTGTTCTGCAGTCTAATACAAGAACACATTCACACACAGCAGAGATATGTTAAAGATAAAAATGTTAAGTGAAAATAAAATTGAAAACCATGCAAATATCAATAAAATAAAACAGAAAATGAACAAAAAAATTAAGAATGTAGTATATATTTCACATCATAGAAAATGCCATGGCAGAAATTAAATTACAAATAAATTAATGATGATCATTAATTTAAAAGTTTAAAAAATGCCAATAAGACTGTCCAGAATTGTCCTTTTCCATTCCCTATCACATCACTGTCTCCTACTATCACAGAAAATGTTTTCAATGTTGTTGTCATGGTTGTTGCCTATTGCAGAAGACACTTACAAAATCACAAACTCAAACCTTGGTCAAAATTAGCCCTATTTAATGTAAATATACGTGTGTGTGTGTGTGTGTGTGTGTGTGTGTGTGTGTATAAAAGCCCAGCGACCGAACGGCAGAATGACCAGAACAACCAGTTGACCAGTTGCTATGATGCACACTGACCACCAGGGGAAGACGCTCAACACAGGAGCTGCCCCCCCGGTGGTCTGTGATGCTCCCACAGTGGGAGCGCCGCTCACTGACCGGGATGAGTGGCACTCCCACAACAGGAGCAGCTGCTCAGAGGACGGGTCCACAGCTGCTCAGCTGACCAGGATGAGTGGCGCTCCCACAGCAGGCCGATCCCGCAGGCCATGCCCCCCACCAGTGCACGAATCCATGCACCGGGCCTCTAGTATATATTTCAACATTGTGAGACTTGGAACAGAGGAACCCAACTATGCTGTGACCCACAAAAACTGTGACATAGCCCTGGTCGGTGGCTCAGTTAGTTGGAGCATTGTCCTCTACACTAAAAGGTTCGATTCCTAGTCAGGGCACATACCTAGGTTGCAGGTTCAATCCCCAGCTGGGGAGGCAACCGATTGATGTTTTGTTCTTACATCAATGCTTCTCTCCCCCTCACCCCTGACTCCTTTCTTAAAAAAAAAAAAATTCAATAAAAACATATCCTCGATGAGGATTTAAAAAAGCACACAAAATGATGAGATAATAAACTGGTAGTGTTTTTAGCCATAAAGTTTATGGTAATTGATACAGAGCAACAGAAAACTAATATAATATCTGTGGTGATTTAGATAACCAAAACAAAGAACAAAGTTATGGACTCCAAGGATGGGAGCACTGAACTGTGCAAGAAAGGAAAAGGAATGATTGTGTAGGTAGGTTTTCACCATATCGGCAAATCCTTTGACATGACTCTCATGTGTGTAATGTCCCCTCCCTGCAGCTCAGCCAGCCTTGGCGACTCGCTCATATCCTATTGAATGCAGCAGAAATGATGCTGAGTGACTTCCTCGGTTAACTCATTTCTGTCCGGCTCCCTACAACACTCACTCTAGAACTCACTTTACTAGAGTTTGGCACTAGGTTTTCAGGGAAAGCACAGCTTTTCCACGTTCCATTTACTAATTACAGATTTTCCCTTGTAAATATATCATCCTTAGGGACTTCAAGGAGAGAAGTGGCTGCAGGGAAGCAGAACTTGGCCATCCCTAGATTCCCCAGCCATCACACCACCAAACTCCACCATTAACCTCTGACGTGAACCAGCCAAAATAGCAGCCTCAATAGCAGTCACTGTAATCCAGAGTAAGGTGGAATATTTAAGTATTCAAAGATAGGGAGGATTGTCAATTACTTATGGAAATCATATCTCTTGTTTCTTTTTATGCCCTGGAAAGTTCTTCCAAATTGATTTGCTGTAAAATCTAAGCAATCTACCTAACATTTTAGTCTCCACATTTCTAATCCAAACAAACTTCAGAAATAGTATTTGATGAAGTGAAGAAATTACTTGAAAATATTTTAACAAAAAGTCTTCTCATGTCTAAAATAAACGCTCATTTTATTAATTAAATCAACAAATACTTATGGATAGTGATATGAGGTAAAAATATCTGACACAGTCCCTGGCCTCAAGGAGGTTATAATAAAAATAGTAAGTATTTAACTCAACATAAGGCAGCATATAATAAGTTCTATAAGAAAGGTACAATAGGAGAGCCTGCAATGCAGCTGGAGGTCCAAGAAAGAACTCAGATTTGAATAACCTCTCCCAAACCCAAGCTTCTCAGTTCCCTTAACCTTTATCTACTCCAATACCCTACACCTGAAATTATTCCATCCTTCACATCTTAAATGCTGGAACCTTCTTTCAGACTAAACTCTACCTCCCCCTCCCCCATGAGTCTTCATAGACGGGAGACTCCCCACAGGAGGCAAGTGGTTAATCTGACTGGCTGATCACCCTACCCCACAATCACTTGGGAGGAAAGAAGAATAAACAACATGTTGGCCGTAGGTCTCCAAACAATTTATCAGAATTTCTGTAGTTTATCAGAATCTCTGGAACCTGTTCGGCCATTAAACGCTGTCCCTTAACATTTGTGTTTCATTCTCAAAATTTGAGAACTCAGAAGGGGCAGGTGGATGAGTTATTAATCCCCCAAATATCCAACAATCCCTTTCTCTTTCTGTTCAACATTCCCTAAAACCATCAACCCTGGATCAATTTAGCTGGTCTCTAGCCCCATCTTAAAGAAAATGCCATAGGCCTAAGAATTAAGAACATTACTAAACTTGATCTCCAATCTTTGGTAGACACTGTGACACCACTTACTACCTAGGAAATCTTCCACAGGAACCTATTCCGTTTCAATTCTCATTTCTACAGAAGCTACTCCAAACTCTACTAAACTCTTACTCATGGCAGGCTACCTTGTCTTCAATTTCACTAAGAAAATAGTCATATTGGGATCAAAATATATGAACTTCCTGCCTACTTCCATAAAACTTTCTGTCTCCTGATGCTAACCTCTTAACCCTGTGACGGTTGCTTTGCTCTCCGCTTACTCAGCAATCATCTCCATCAGTTATTCACTCTCTCTCCTGAAGCTTCAACTTTTGATTCTAACAGCTCTTTCCTCTCTTCATTCATACACGCTCAAAACCCATTTTAAAAACAAAGCAAAAGAACAACAAAACCAAAACTCTCTCTTCGAGCCTGACCATTCTTCTAGCTCTCCTTGCTCTCCTTTAAGAGCCCAGTTTTTAGGAAATGTAACCTACCCGGGCTCCCTCTGCCTTTCCACGCTGCATTCTCGGGGCAGCCTGATGCATGCCAGACTCCACAGAACTATTCACATCAATGTGACCAAATGACCTCCGAGCTAACAAATTCAACAAGCAATTTTCATTTCTTCTTTGACTTGACCTCTCAACCGTATTTGATGTTTAGCAACTTCCGTCTTGAAACGCTCTTCCACTGGCTTTTTATAACATCACTGCCTCCTGATGCTCCTTCTAGACTTCAGAATGCTCTCTCTCAGTCTTTATTGGTCAAACCTTAAATTTTAACATTTTTCCCAGGATTCTATTCTTGGCTTTCCTCTTCTCAAACTAAACTCTCCCTAGGGAGGGGGGAGGAAGAGGGGGAAGGCCTATTTACACCATGCGTTATCCCACATACCCATAAATCAATAAGACAAAATCTGAACTCATGTGCTTCCTTCCCCACCCCCAGCCCTACCAATGCTTACCTCCATCATGGCCCTGCTTGGTACTTACTTACCTGTCTGTCCTCCCTGCCCTGGCCTGCCTGGGGGATGGACACACACTGCTGTCGGCAGTGGTGGCTCCTTAGAGCGGGGATTGGGAGTGTGAGTGAGGACGACTACATAACGAGAGCAATGCATCTTAGAGGAACTAAAAGGAACCCCAGATGAACTTCACTGAACTATATTGTATCTTAAAGGGAAGTGATATGTATGTATTTATTTATTTATCCATCCGTCCATCTCAGCATATAATAAGCACATAGTACTCAATGTAGGGTACTCAATTCCTTTCTTTGAATCAAAAAAGTAGAAGAATGGGATATCTGAGATAGGATTTGAAGAACTGATAGAATTTCAACAAGTACAGATGGAGGAGGAATCATGTAAGTCAGAGGGAATAAGAAAAGCATAGGCACAGGCAAAAATGCTGGACTGGCAGGGTGTATGAAGTCAAATATTACCACCAACACGAGATACTGAGGCACGATTTTATAAGACTTTAAAATGGAGCTGGAGATGCAGCTTGGCAGGCGATGGCAAGCCAGTGAAGTGTTTTAAACAATGGGATTTGTGATTAGAAAGGAAAAGAATTAAATGGACAAAAGACACCTCTTAAATAGCTACCAAATCAATTACCTAAGTGAGAAGAAATGAAGGCCTGAACTAGAGTAAAAGCAGAAGAAAAGGGGAACATATTATTTTTGAGATTGAAGGTGAAAACCAAAATTTTTGAATATTTAAGAACAATTAAATTAGTTGAAGCATTAGATTTAAAGGAGGTGGAAAATTTAAATCACTCACATTACAAGCATGAATGGTGTTGGGTGTTAGAGTATTCAATGTAGTTAATCAAGCTTATTGTGTTAGCAAAGAGCTCCAACAGCATAGGTTGACATACAGTTGGTAATTGAAAAGGGCATTCTTTATATGTTAGGAAAGGACATTTATAATTTCGGAGTAGGGAGTTAGCAAAATATAATCATACCGTGAAACTGTTGTTAGCATTTTTTGTGCTTGCTTCAGCTACACTGGCATCTGAGAGGTCAACTTCATCAAATATCAGAGACTGTTAATGAAAAAGAACACAAACATTAAATGAAAACCGAACTCAGTGCTCCTCAGTAAGTCTTTTACTATCAGGTCATGACCATGAGGCTATGTCAGGAATTAGGAACAGAAAATAAAGAAAAATTTAAGTCAGTGATACTTTGTGAGTAAAGTCACAAAGTACAACTAACACATAAATCCCAAACTGAAAACAACTCAAAGAACTTCAGGACACTGTTTGATGCAAAATGCTCTGTGCTCTCTGGAAGCATAATTCATGGGGAATCTACTAAAGGCAACACACACACACACACACACACACAATCTACTACACACACACACACACACACACAATTCATGGGGAATCTACTAAAGGCAACACACACACACACACACACACACACACACACACACACACACACACACACAGCACTATCTTTAAACCTTGTAAGAACTTTGCCAGGAAGGCAGAGGCAACGTTGTTCCCAAATTTGCTAAGGGAGAAAGAAAAAACTAGTCTTGCCTCAGATCATGGTGAGTTACTGAACTTTCTGAATCTTACATTCCTCATTTATAAATGTGTTCAAATGAGATGAGAATGTGCTCTGCAAACATAAGATGATGTTTCTTTTATACTCTTAAAAGTGGTTTTAAGAAAAAAAGTGTCAATGGTAAAAACGCCATAGAAACGAAATCTTTAAAAATGTATAATTTAGCCCTGGACGGATGTCTCAATTGGCTGGAGTGTCATCCAGTACATCAAAAAAGGTTGGGGTTGTGATCTCCAGTCAGGGAGCATATGGGAGGCAACCAATCAATGTTTTTCTCTAACACCGATGTTATTCCCCCCCACCCCCTTCTAAAATCAATAAAAACATATCTTCAGGTGAGCATTTTTAAAAATATATACAATTTAGAAATTCAGAAATTCTAATAAATAAATGTACCCTTCCCACTTAGTCATTTGGTCATTGTTCACACTCCTCATTGTTCTTCCAGCAAGGCAGTACAACAATGCTTCTCTGCAAGTGCAGAAAAGGGGGAGGGGGGGTGTCCCCTTCTCTGATAGCTTCCACCCCACCCCCAAGATCTCCAGGGGGTTATGCTTCAATCCAACCAATCTGACTACAAGACTTGTTCCCTGACTGAAAAGAATTTATAACCTAGCACAGGTTAAAATGTGTGATTAAATAGACACAACTAATTTTAATGTAAGATAGACTATTACAGTGGAAGAGGTGAGATACTGCGAAATGCTCTGGAAGATCACAGATGACTTCTCCAACAAAGAACACTTAAACTCTTTCTCTTGTGACAAATGAAATAAAGGCTATTTGAGGGGGATCTTAAAGATAACAGAGAATTTTGTCAAGTGGAGACAGAGGGAAAATCACTGGAGATGGGAGACCAAGAGCAAGGCTGAGACTGGCTGGTCAGTGCCGCCGAGAGACACAGGTGAAGTCAGGATGGAGCCAGACCAGAAACAAGCCTACACATAACAACTTTTAAAACAAGACTGTTTTATGTGGTTATTGTTTCTACAGCTGCATAAACTAAGATTTAGGTTTTGTTTGTTGATTTGTTTTTACTTCCTGGTATATAATGCTACGAATTACATCAGGAACTTAAGTTCTTTAATATGGAAATAATAACTCAATTGGCACAGTAATAAGAAATCTTAATGTTTATTTTTTAAAGAATCCTAGAATATCAGATCTAAATGGAAACAATCATTACAATTTTTTTCATTCAAAACGACATCACTCTTACTTTATTCAACTGTTATATAAAATCTAGAGGCCCGGTGCATGAAAATTCATGCACTGGAGGGGGGCGGGTCCCTCAGCCCGGCCTGCCCCCTCTCACAGTCCGGGAGCCCTCAGGGGTGGGAGGCGACCCGGCAATCAGGGGAAGGCAACGCCCCCATCACACCTCTGCTGCTGCCACTGCCGGCAGTGCAAGCCTCAGCCAACCCTGGTTACCTGAGCCTCGGGCAGCCCTGGGTGGCTGAGCAGCCGACATCCGAGGCTTGCCTGTGCCTTGGGCTGGCCCTGGGTAGCTGGGGGACTGAGGAGACTGGGGGACTCTGGAGGCAGGCGCGCGGGGCAGGCCCGGCCGTGCCACGTGCCTGCCAACCCAGCGGGGCTAAGGGAACTGGGCGCTGCCATCTTTGAGGGCATATTCCCTCCTTATTGGCTGTGGGCGCCGCCATCTTTGTGAGGGCATGATGGTCAATTAGCATATTCCCTCTTTATTAGATAGGATTATTTAAAGTCTTACTTTTATTTCACTATGATTTTTATTTTTAAAGAATTTTAAATATATTTTTTATTGATTTCAGAAAGGAAGGGAGAGATAGAAACATCAATGATGAGAGAAAATCACTGAACAGCTGCCTCCTGCACACCGCTGGGGACCGAGCCCACAACCCTGGCAAATGCCCTGACCAGGAATCAAACTGTGTCTTCCTGGTTCAGAGGTGGATGCTCAACCAGAGCCACACCAGCCAGGCCACGATTTTTATTCCTAATCTCCAGCATAATGAGTGATTCTTCTGTGTGCCAGGCACTATGTAAGCACTCATGTCTATTATGTCATTTAGCCACCTCTCACGATCACATGCGTCCACGGCACTGCACTGGAATATGTTGGAACTGGGATAGGAACTCTGATTTGTCACAAGTATAGCAATGCTCACACTCACGGTCAGGAAAGTATTTATAATGTAAAAAATAGCAAGAAAGGGGAGAAAATACAAAATCCTGAGTTTATTCTATCTAATAAGGTTACATTTAATATTTTATTTAATTGGAAGGAAAAAAAGACTGGAAGGAAAAAAATGGAAGGAAGAAATGAAGGAGGGAGAGAGGAAGCAGGAAGGTAAGGAGGAAAGGAAACTACACTAGAACCTTCCTATTCCATTCTCCTTATGGTACACGCCATGAAACTGACTCAAATGGGCTCCCTTGGGATTTGGTCCAAGATAGGTCACATTTATACTGAATTCATATAAGAGCAGAAAGGCTATAGTGAGCCCCAAGACAAAAACAGTTCAGAGAACCAAAATTTTAAATCCATCCACAATCTCAGGTGCTTGCAACTAGTATTCTCTCAAATTACCTTTGAGTCCTTTGCATAATAAAGTGTACGGCCTCGAAGCTTGAAGTATCGCTTTTTCCACCTTTGGAAAGAACTGGTTTGCTTCAACAGTTGTCCCTCTTTAATACTGGTCTGGGGAGAAGGAAAAGCACAATGACATGATTACAATGAAATCCAAAACCAAATAAAACTCACAATTAATGACTCACTATCATTACTATTTTAAATATTGCTTTCCAGGTCCCACAAATTTCGGAAGAGAATGTTTTCTTCTCCTTTTTGTTCGACCAAGGGAGCACATGTGCAAAGTCCCAAAGAGCAACGGTAACTGGCCCCGTTCCCTGACCTCCAAGTAGGCACAAACAGTCTGAAAGGCACAAGCACACAAACTAATCCTCGCAACACAGTGGGATGCACACGATGACTTGCATGTAGTCAGTATTTAATAAATGGTGAAAAGGGTAGAGACATGGAATAATGTAATGATTTTAAAAGGCATGGGATTTGCATCCCTGACTATTTTTAAAACTGAAAATTGGTACTTCTTTCACCTTTCTCACCCCTCCCATCTGGCAGTGTTCATGAATACAATCAATATATATATATATAAAAGCCTAATATGCAAAGTGTCCCCTAGGGAGTTTGACCGATCGGGAGTTCGATCGCTTGCTATGATGTGTGCTGACCAACAGGGGGCAGTGAGGAATGAAGAAAGGCCCTGGCCGGCAGCCGACAGCTGCTAAGGACCCTACTCATGCATGAATTTCGTGCACTAGGCCTCTAGTATTATAATAACTACATATGGTGTCAGATGGATACTAGACTTACTAGAGTGATCACTTTATAAGTTATATAAATCTCTAATCACTATGTTGTACACCTGAAACTAAGGTAATACTGTATGTCAACTATAATCTAATCTAATAAAAGGGTAATATGCAAATTAACCATCACTCCATGACAAAGATGGTGGCATCCATAGTGTCCCGCACCCTGGCCGCGGAGGGAGGGAGGGCTGCGGACACAACGCGGGGCTGCTGGGCTGGGGGGTGCCCCCGGAGGCCGCTGCGCAGCTCGGGGCAAGCCCCCAGCCCAGCGGACACAACGCAGGGGGTCCTCTGCACATGAGCTGCAGAGGAAACACCTTTTCTGACGGCTCATTGGCTAAGCTCCCTGTACGCCGCCACTCACAGTGTTCTTAGTAACTTGGGTAATAAGAATCCAAGAAGGTGATCTAGGATTTTTCCACCACACTCCTGGAGGAAAAAACTAAGGTCCGCTGCTGGAGGGGCTAAAAAATGTCATATCCTGCCCTAGCCAGTTTGGTTCAGTGAATAGAGCCTCGGCCTGCTGACTGCAGGGTCCGGGTTCGATTCTGATCAAGGGCATGTACCTAGGTTGCAGGCTCCTCCCTGGCCAGGGCCCAGGTCAGGGTTCATGCAGGAGGCAACCAATCAAAGTGTCCCTCGCACATTGATGTTTCTCTCTGTCTTTCCCTCTCTCTTCCAAGCTCTCTAAAAATCAATGGAAACATATCCTCAGGTAAGGATAAAAAAAAAGAAAGAAAGAAAGAAATGTCATATCCTATGAAAGAGACATCTTGAAAATGCCTAAAGAAAGTTGTCATTTTTTTTCATGGTGAAGGGACTGGAGTCTGTGTTGATGAAAACACCTTGGCAGCTGCAGCAGTGGCAGCAGCAGCAGGTGATGGGGGTGGCGCCTTCCCCTGATCAGTCCGGTCACCTCCTGCAGAGGGAGGCCAGACTGCGGCTTAGGCCCGCTCCAAGCCATCAGTAGGACATCCCCTGAGGGCTGCCAGTATATGAGAGGGGGCAGGCTGGGATGAGGGACCCCCCCTGGCCAGTGCATGAATTTTGTGCACCAGGCCTCTAGTTTAAAAATAAATTTTAAAAAAAAGCAGGGGCTCTGGAGTCAAAAATCTTGTATTCAACTCCTGGTGCCACCACTCAGTAGCTGGATGATCTTAAACAAACTACTAAACTTCCTTATGTCTTCATCCATCTACAAAATGGGATAACTTCTGGGGTTGTTGTGAGGAATAAATTAAGAACATGTAAAGGACTTATTGCATGGCACACAGGAAGTGGTCATTAAATAGCATCCAGCTAGTGACACGTTACTGTAACAAACACACGTTCAAAGCACTGTGCATGGCAGTCCAGAGAAGGAAGCATCGGCTCTGTTCAGAGGGATCCAAAGTCCTCTCTGGGGAGTTTATCAGAATGACAAGGGATGAAGAAGGGTGTTTCAGGTGTGTGCAAAATTAGAAAGGTTTAAAACACCGTGGATATTTGGGAGATCTTCAAAAAGCTTTCAGTTATAAATGCAAGGAAGAGCTTACAAGGGGAAGCAGCAGATGTGGCTGGAAGAGGTAGACAGGGGCTCTGTAACCCCGGGCCAGACCCTGTGCTAAGTGCTTTATGTATCCAAGTTCATTTCATCATCACCAACAAAATGCCTGGAACCCCTCCAACCTCATCTAGTATCTCCCCTACACTCGGTCCCCTCCACCGGCAAGGGTGCTTTGCTTTTAGGTGGCATGCATTCTCCTCCCTTAGGTCTGGATACTACCTGGTCCCTCTGCCTGGACTGCTCTCCCCTCAGATACCCATCTGCCCACCTCCCTCACCTCCTCAGCGAGACCCACCTCATTGACCGCCAGTTTAACCCAGCAACATGCTCTCTGTATCTCCCCATCTTGGTCTTACTCCCCCACACAAAGTACTATCTTCTCATGTATCATGTAATTTACATATTTATTGTGTTTATTGTGCTACCCCTATTAGAAGGTCCTTGAGTTTATTATACATAATAAAATTAAACTTAATGTTTCATCTCAATTGGAAGTAAAAAAAAAAAATAAAGTAAGAAAGCAGGAAACTACACTTATAGCAAAATAAACTTACAGCCTTGTTATGAGATTATCCTCAGGAGACAGGTCATAGGACTAACTCTAATAGATCCCCTTGGATGGGGTCCAAGATGGATCACATTTACACCGAATTCACAGAAGAGCAGTAAGGATATCATGAGCCTCCAAGACAAAAACAGCTTATAGAAACAGAATTAAATTCACCCCACTGGATTGCACACTGATATATCTCAAGTGCCAGTTCATATATAGCAGGTACCAAGATTAAATCCATACCTATCTGAGTGAACAGTTTACTCCCAACCTATGCACTACAGTGTCTTTTATTATCAACAAGACAGAAAACATTGAGAAAAGTTTGTTGTCACCAATAAGGTAGCTAAATTATATTAATGTTTACCTTCGATTTCAGATTTTCTCTATAGCCTGCTCTAAGACTGCCCTCTAGGAATTGCTGAGAGATCCCTAACATTTAACGGCAACAAAATATTTTTGAAACTCTGGTACCAAAGAGCTGAGTTTGGACGCTGACAGACAAACTTCCAGACCGGCTCTGCCACACACTAGCTATGACCTGGGCAAGTTACCCCAGCTCTCTGTGCCCGTTTCCTCTCCTAAAATATGGGAATAATAATACCAGCCTCACAAGCTTGTTGCACCTAATTTAATTACAAGATGATGTCTGGAGACCACTTACCCTGTCTGGGTTACAGAAAACATCCAATAAATGGCAGAAAGTGTTATTATGGTGATATCATTATGCTATTAACTTCAGAGAGTATCTGCCAGGCCAGAATAATAAGAGCTTCTTGGAAGAAGAGAATGTGTTCAAAGGCCACTGTGAGGGCAAATAATAGCTGGAGCAGGAGGAGAGTGTCAAGAGATGAAGCTAAGGGAGACAAGAGCCAGGAGCTGCTGGCTTTTTATTCTAAGTGCAAAAAGCAAGCAAAATGCTTGCAGCAGGAGGGTGAGAATGGGGAAAGGGTGCGAAAGGCAGTGGGGGCCAGGTGGGAGGCTGCTGCCGTAGTCCAAGGCAGCGATCCCAAATAAGTTCTAGCAACACTGACATGGACAGGAGTAGAGCAATTTGAGATGTTATTTTGGAGGCAGAATCTACTGAAGTTACTGACAGGCATGAAGGACAGGAGAGGAAAGAACCAAGGAAGCTCTCGGCCTTTGGCTTGGGGAACTAGATGCAAAAGACTGCGGGAGAACGGGTAGTGGGAAGATTGCTGTGAGCTTCACGGCTGCACTGCTCTAGCCTCTAATGTTACACTGCGTGGAGAGTCTATAATTCTTAAACCCAAACACAAAGTATTGAAATGCTGTAAAATATAACTTATCCAAAGAACAAATCATTTGGAGATTCAAATTACAGAAGCGAGTGCATTGTGATTTTTGTAAAATTCTATTTAAGGCAATGAGGAAGAAAATTTAATGTTTGGTCTATTTGTGTTCAATAAGCACTGTTTTAAGAAAACATAAATAACCTACTTCGTTCTCTACATGGTTATTAGAATAATTCTCTACAACAAAAAGCGGATTGTATTATGTATTCATCAGTTCCCTACTGCCTACAGCATAAAGTCCAAACTTCAACAACTTTCAGTTAAAGAGTGAAATGGTATGTAAGGTAACTTTGTATTTTAAAAGTACGGAAGAACTAGAAAACAGGAAATGGTGTCTGGAAATTATTTTATGGTTTCTAGCATTCAGCGGGTCTGAGCCTCCTTTCACATGTATAAAAACAAGCAGATACAATGCACAAAGGTGTATGTGCCTCTAGGTGCATGCAGAGGGACAGAAAAATATCTATCTTGATTTTAAGAATATTGCTAATTTAGAGATGATCCTTACATAATCACTTTCAAAGCAAATAATTTGGTTTTTTTCTATATAATTTTATGTTCTTCAAATATTGCATAAGCATGGATTAACCTGCAATGTGTGAGGCTGTGGGGAATACAAAGATGTGTAAGATTTACAAATTTTTCTATGTTGTAACATACACAGTTAATTTTAAATTCTTGAAGAGAAAAAGAAAATATTCTGAGGCTGGCCTGCCTTCCTGTAAGAGATGTGATTTAAAAGATTTAAATAGGAGGCAATTATTCTCATGAGTTAATCCTCAAAATAAACTTCTGTTTACATATGGCAATTTAAACAAACACTTTTTATAAAAGAAGAAGCATAACAAAAAATGATTAATTTGCAAACAGCTTTATCAAATCCTCTATATATATAAAAGGCTAATATGCTAAGTGTCCATCTGACCGGTAGGTATGACATGCACTGACCACCAGGGGGCAGACACTCAACGTAGGAGCTGCTGAGCTGAAGGGACTTGGCAGCGGTGGTTCTCAGGTGACACACCCTAAAACCAGAGAGGAGGGAGCCTGATTCCTCGTGGGGCCACGCGATTCCAGCTTCGGCCGTGTGTTATGTTGTTGCTGGGGCACTGTTGGCCCTGAATCTGGTTTACTGCACACTTGCGTTTGCATTGCACACCCTGTACGACAGCAACTTTGCAGAGTGCCCTCTCGCACTCTGGGACCCCTCGGGGGATGTTGGAGAGCTGGTTTCAGCCCAATCCCTGTAGGCCAGGCCGAGGGACCCCACCTACTGGAGGGACCCTGCTCACTTCACAGATGCCCTTCAAGCCATGGCGCCACCCCAGGTGCAGCCAGCTGGGGCGGGACTGCGAGAGGTTGGTTCCAGGGCATGTCCAGCCCATCTCGCCCAGTCCCGCCCTGCCAGCCACCTTCTAATTAATTTCCTTTCAATGTGCACAAATCCGTGCACCGGGTCACTAGTATAATCGTAAGTGTGGTTCACAGAAAAACATATGTGGCTCCAAAAATCTCAAAATCATGAGTATACTAAGTGATAAAACAAGGACTCATTCTTTAAAATCATAGTATTTATTACATTCATTATTAATGTTCAATTTGAATAACAAATTGAAGTTAATAACAAGTATAAGAAAGTTATTGGAATTATAATTACAAATCTATTAAAATTAAGTATTAGATTTATTAACTCTATTTTGTTCACAATCTCTAGCGTAAGGGAAAAACTCTCCCCTTCCTCAAAAAAGGGCTTAGAAACATTTACATTTAACTGCCATTTAGTCATATAATGTGGTTATCTGACTCACGAAAAATCAGTTAAGCCATATAGACTTCAATGTAAACTGATAATCCAGTTTCCAAATATTAAAACGAAAAGCTAAGTGAAGATGGCTTTGAAAAAAATTTTTAATAAAATAAGCTTTAAGTTGAAAGATCACGTACACAGCTGGCTTTCTGAGGCTGTTTTTAGTCCAATGTCTTACAGCCATGGAATTGCTCATTTCACACCCCTTGCTCAGAACACACAAAGTAATTTCTCTTCTGAATTAAACACACCCGGGTGCTCTAGGATTCCACCTAAACTTCCAGAAACACTTCAGTGTCACAAGTTGAAGTCACTTAGATGGAACACTACTTTCCCGTCCTGAGGAGAATGAAACTCTACAAACAGCCATTCAGCGAGGCTTTTATAAAGCTAAGAATCTTTGAAAAATCAGTTACTGCCTGATTTTTCTAATAAATGTACATTTCATATGTTGGCTATTTTTGGCCATCAAAGAGGTAAGGTGAAGAGTTCGATATGATGAAGTAGAAATGCCGGTGATGACTCGTCTTTTACAGATGCCTTCAAAAATTCTAGAGGAACCTTCCCTCGTTCGTCCTAGCATTATCCCAACATGACCCCTCAACTTCTCTTCCAGGGAATAGGAATGGAATCTTGTGATGGGAGACGTGGGTTGCTATGCACTGAATGTTTGTGTTCACCCACAATTAAAATCCTAGCCCTAGCCGGGTGGCTCCATTGGTTGGAGTGTCATCCTGTACACCAAAAGGTGGCGGGTTCAATTCCCGGTCACGGCACATACCTAGGTTTCAGGTTCGATCCACCGTCTGTCTCTCTCCCTCCCCTACTCCCTTCCTTCCTCTGTTAAATCAATGAACATATCCTCAGGTGAGATTAAAAAAAGCAATCCTGAAGCCTAGTTTGATGATGTGAGGAGGTAGGGCCTTTGGGAGGTGATTAGGCCATGAGCAGGAGCCCTCAGGAATAGAATTACTGTCTCTTAAGAGACCCAGAGAGTTCCCCCACCCCTTTGTCACCTGAGAACACAGCTAGAAGGTGGCTGTCTGAGAACCAGGAAGCAAGTCTGCCGGTGCCTGGATCATGGACTTCAGAGTCTCCCAAACTATGAGAAATAAATATTTGTTGTCTAAGCCACCCAGTTTATGGTATTTTTGTTAGAGCAAGTCTGCACAGACTGAGACATGGACCAAGGGAGTTTGTACCACTCTATATTTTACATATATATCTATTTCTCTCCTACCTCTTTTAACTATGGTCTACACCATCTTCCCAAACAGAGAATTTTTCTTTGCCATATACATTTCCTAATCCATTTTGCCATGTAATCTCCAGTAAAGCTGTCTTTCTTTCCTGGGCATCTGTACAAAACTATAACATCATGAGTCTACTTCCCATTCTTCAATGGTAAGCCTCTTTAGTTTTACAGACTGAAGTGAACCCGTATATCACTGTGTTGTGATATATGGGACAATGGATATGAAAGAATGCATGGTGTGACGCGGTATTATCATCAACATTCGTGCCCATAACAAGCATTATTTATGATAGATATTCCAATGTTTCTTTCCAACAAGTCAATATAATGATCGAAAGTATAAAAGAATTAGACCTGACTCCTAAAAAGAGCTCCAGGTTGGGTTCCACATCTGGCTCCACCATTTACTAGCTTTGTGACTTCAAACAAATAAAAACATCTATAAACCTAAGTTTCACCATCTGAAAGGTGAGGATAAACATCACCTGCCCTGTATTCCTCAGAGTTGTTAGTATAAAGCAAAATATGTGTAAATATCTTTCATAAACTCCCAAATGCCATATAAATATGAAGAACCATAAGTAAGGGACTCTTTTAGCAGGTTGTACTTTTGGGAAAAGGTGTAAATGGGATTGATACAAGTTAAAAAAAAGAGAGAACATTTCTGAACAATGGCCCAATGTTTCCATTTAGAGAAACTGTCAAACAAAGACCATGTACAACCACATAGAGTATACAGTCCCGAAATGTGTCACGTTTTCTAAATATTAAACACAAGAACAGAGATCAATCGTGAAATTGTATATAATATAATAATGGATCAGGGTTTGCAACTGCTCTACGTTATTATTTTACTTCTGAGAATATCATCTTGTTTACCAGTGAGAATTAGAAAGTAATAACGCCACTTGAAAGCCACTGGCACTTGGAAATTCAATTAGCCCCAAACTAATATATCTATTCCCCAACTAGCCTGCGAGCTCCATGGGAACAGGGCCTGCCCACCTTCGTCATCACTGCAGCACCAGCACTTGTCACAGTTCCCAGCTCAGAGGACAGCTCTTAATAATTATTCACTGACAAATGAATGAATGATGTGAAGACTGACATTCAAAGAAAGCAGTTAAAATGCCGTTTGGGGAATCTTGAACTGTACATGATCTTAAGAGCCTGGGCAGGAACTCGACAGCGTTCTGAGAACTGGACTCAGACCAGCTTATTCTGTGGCCATCTCTTGCTCACTTGCAAATGTTCCTGCAGAAAATAAAACCATTTAGCTGTTGACTATTCTACTTTTTTTCCCTCCAAATGGAAGGCCATACTGCTTTTATTCACTACCATTTCATCATTATAAAGGGAGGTCATCTATCTCATCAGCATTAATACTGTACTCAGGTGGTATGTAAGGCAGATATACCTATGCAATGTGGAAATCAACTAGTATGTATAACAAATTTTCTATTTTTCCATAATTTCTCCAACAGTTGAACTTACATAATTTGGCTTGAAAGGTGGTCAAACACAAACGACACAGATCCGCATATAATCTTATCTTCACACAAGTTTGCTATTAAATGTATTATGTCTCCCTATTATTATAACACTAGAGGCCCGGTGCACGGATTCGTGCACTGGTGGGGTCCTTCGGCCTGGTTGTATCCTCTCGCAATCTGGGACCCCTCGAGGGATGTCAGACTGCCGGTTTTGGCCCAATCCCTGCAGGTCAGACCGAGGGACCACACCGGTGCACGAATTCGTGCACCGGGCCTCTAGTACACATATAAGATCTTTGGTTAATCTCTTCCCGCCCTCCCCCATCCCTCCTTCCCTCTGAGATTCACCAGTCTGTTCCATGTTTCCATGCCTGTGTGTTGAGTGTCTGCCCCCTGGTGGTCATTGCACATCATAGCTACCGGTGGAACGGCCAGACAGTCGATTAGGCTTTTATATATATAGACTAGAGGCCCGGTGCATGAAATTCGTGCACAGAGGGGGGGGGGTGTCCCTCAGCCCAGCCTGCACCCTCTCCAATCTGGGACCCCTTGAGGGATGTCCGACTCACAATCCAGGACTGCTGGCTCCCAACTGCTCGCCTGCCTGCCTTCCTGATTGCCCCTAACTGCTTCTGCCTGCCAGCCTGATCACCCCCTAACCACTCCACTGCCAGCCTGATTGATGCCTAACTGCTCCCGTGCCAGCCTGTTTGCCCCCAACTTCCCTCCTCTGCCGGCCTGGTCACCCCTAACTGCCCTCCCCTACAGGGTTGATCGCCTCCAACTGCCCACCCTTGCAGGCCTGGTCCCTCTCAACTGCCCTCCTCTGCTGGCCATCTTGTGTCCACCTGGGGGCAGGATCTTTGACCACATGGGGGCAGCCATATTGTGTGTTGGAGTGATAGTCAATCTGCATATTATTCTTTTATTAGATAGGATAGAGGCCTGGTGCACAGGTGGGGGCTGGCTGGTTTGCCCTGAAGGATGTCCCGGATCAGGGTGGGGGTTCCCTTGGGGCATGGGGCGGCTTGAGCGAGGGGCCTGTGGTGGTTTGCAGTCCAGCCACGCCCCCTGGCAACCCAAGCGGAGGCCCTGGTATCTGGAGTTTATTTACCTTCTACAATTGAAACTTTGTAGCCTGGAGTGGAGCCAAGCCTTCTGCTCGCTCCGTGGATGCAGCCATTTCTGTTGGGACTTATGTATCTAATATAATTGAAACTTTATAGCCTTAAGCGGAGGCCTGGGCTGGCCAGGGCTGCAGAAGCTTAGCTTCCTCCATTGCTGGGGGCAACCCTTGCCTCCTGCTCTTTCCAGCTCTGTGGCTGCCGCCATTTCTGTTTGGATTTGTTTACCTTCTATAATTGAAACTTTGTAGCCTTGAGTGGAGGCCTAGGCTGGCAAGGGCAGGCGGAAAGCTTGTCTTCCTGTTGCCAGGGAAACCCAAGCCTCCCTCTTGCTCTCTGTGGCTGCAGCCATCTTGGTTGGGTTTATGTGCATATTTGCTCCTGATTGGCTGGTGGGCGTGGCTGGTGGGTGTGGCTTATGGGTGTAGTGAAGGTATGGTCAATTTGCATATTACTCTTTTATTAGGTAGGATTGCCTTTTTTTTAATTAGCTTTTCTATATATTTGTGTGTGATTATAAAATAAAAACGATTTCTCTCCACAAACATACCTGAACGTATAGGTGTGACTATTGTCTCTCATCTTGTGGCTCTGTAAAGTAGGCCATTTGATCTCATTCTGATTCAGTCTCTCACCTCTTTTATCAGCCACCTGTTAAATTGCTTCAAACCTGGCTTTTCTTTCACCTTCCAAAATTTCCCATTAGTTCCTCTTGATTCCAGGCCCTTTGGCTTTATGCCTTGTATCCTTCTTTCCCCTTCTGAATTTTGTCCCACCATGAATTTCTTAAAATAAAACTTGAGCCCAGCCAGGTGTAGTTTAGCGGTTGAGCTTCAACCCAGGAATCAAGAGGTCACGGATTCGATTCACAATCAGAACACATGCCCAGGTTGCGGGCTCGATCCCCAGTGGGGGAGGGGGCATGCAGGAAGCAGCCAATCAAGGATGCTCTCTCATCATTGATGTTTCTGTCTCTCTCTTCCTCTCCCTCCTCTCTGAAATCAATAAAATTATATTTTTAAAAAAATCAAATTTGAACTCTTCATTGAAATTAATACATATATTACATTAAGCTTTAGTAAATACATCAGTTGTTCTAAAATCTGTCTAGTCATCTGAACCACATGGAAAACTTGATAGACATTAACAGCCTCAGTTCAACTGGAAGGTTTTGATTCAGCACGTCTACTGTACGGCATAGGAACCTATACATATTAAAATCTCTTTTAGTGATTGTAATTGTCACCCAAGCTTAATAAACACTTTCATAAATAACATTAAGTATAATATTTTTTTTTAAATGAACAAGTATAATAATTTGTATTAAGTGCTTTAAAAAGTAATTCAGCATTTTTGGAGTGTTATTTCTTATTCACCTTTAATTGGTACTAATTGGTTAACCATTTGGTCTTATCTGCCTTTGAGCATTTAAAAAATTTGGTAAGAATTTTCCTAAAACATATCACTGCAAACTTAAAATGTTCCTCTCTGTGGGTGGAGCCCCACTAATCTGCCACTCCTATGCTCTCTCCACGCCCATTGGCTCTTCTTGGTGGGTGAGGGTGGTAATTTGGGTCTAATAGCTATGCATGCTCACTCATGCTCTTACCTTTCTCTTCTTGAGAGCTAGGTGCCCGTAAGAAACCAGGCTCTTCTCAACTATCATTTACAGAAAAAAAGCGGATTTGATTTGCAGAAGACCAGAATAAACTTCTGAATGAGGGAATGAAGACATTGGATTTATACGGAACATGATCGTGTACCAGGAAATGCGGGGAGGGGGTTAGGTAAGGTTAAGAACAGTAGCCCTCGCTGCTTCTTCCCCTTCCTTAATATGTCTCCAGCCCAGACCACCGCCCAAAGCCTGTGCTGGCACCGGCCTAACCCAGCCGAGACAGCAAATGCTGGCAGAGGAATCACAGTGGGAGCAATGACAGGGTGTTTCAGACGGGAGCCCGGAGACAATGCAGTACTAGTAAAAGAGGGATCCCACAGCTTATAGAAGAATGGAGATGAGGTGTTTCTGGAACCAGTTTTAATAATAATGCAATAAAGCGGTTCCGGTTCTTTGTCATTTACAACATCATAAAACATGTCTCCTTTTACAAACTGCTATTTGAAGAAGTTTTGTGCATCTGAATAATCAGAGGATATATGTGGCAAGGCACTTCTGAAAGGTAATCCAGACCTGACCAGCTGGAGTCTCCCCCATTCCGAGTACCTCTAAGTAGTTCCATGGCTCCATGAAAGATAGTCCAAAAACTACACGGCAAGATGGTTACATGGGTTTGTTTAATATTCACATAACAATCTTGGCGTTTCATATTCTAGAAGTTTATGAAATCATTTTTGTTTTTATTCATACACAACCACTATTGTTTTGGTTTTTTAAAAATTTCAGAAGTAACTGTTTACTTTTATATGTAATACACACACACTTTTACATGTTACACACACACAGTGTTCAGGGTGTGTATGCTGAGAAAAAAAGTGTAATCTGGTCATCCGTCCTGCACCGGCAGCTCTGCCCTCTAATATTGTGCAAACCACTGCTTGTTAAGTCAAGTGAAAAATAATACTCTGAAAATGGGTCTATGGTTCTGCAGCTTTTCATCCTGCATATTTCACCACAACTCCTAGGACCTCTCCGCTGTCAAAAAAGGAAAAATTCAACCTGTCCAACAGTGCCCACCTAGCTGCAGCAGCATGCACACACCCTGAGAAGTGAGAAATGATCAGGTCCACTCCTCAAGAAATCAAGGGATATGCATAAGGAAACAATGAAGGAGCTGCGGTTTCCCCAGGCCTAGTGAAGTATTCTGACACCACTGAATGTATTCAAAATAACTTCATCATTTTGCTTGAAATACTATAAACTCTAATATTTGGAACCCACATTTAAATATAAATTAATGCATTCTAAAGCAAAATCATGGAGATGACCCAATATATTCAAATTGCCCTCTATATCAATAAACCATCTAATGATGGCTAAAGTGCTTTGTACCTTATACTGGTTTGTAATTCTCTTGAGAAAAGCTATAGAAACTGTAGTCTGTGAACTTTTAATGTGTTAATTCCTAAGATTAACCTTTCTCCCCATTTTTCTTTATTTTTCCCCTCACCTGAGGAAATACTTTTTATTGATTTGAGAGAGAGAAAAAGAGAGAGACACATCAATGTGAGAGAGAAATATCCATCAATTGCCTTTAGTACGTGCCCAACCGGGAATCAAACCCACAACCTGGGTATGTGCCCTGACTAGGAATTGAACCCACCACCTTTCATTGTACAGGACGAAGCTCCAACCAACTGAGCCACACTGGCCAGGGCTCTCTCCATTTTTAATAGGTTCCTTCTTTAGGAGTTTCTATGTGTATTTTTCTAATAGGTAAATTAAAGAGATAAAAATATACAATTTTATAACATATTATACTGTTATTTAAAGGAGAAGATACAAAATGTGCATGCTGTATACACATCAGATATACTTTCCCCCTATTCCCCTCCATAAAATACAATGAATTACAGCATATTACCACAGGGTGGTAGTAGTGTTATACCTTTTCTTTCAGAGCCTGGACCATAGATGGGCCTTTCATCAGAGTTAGATGAATCCTGGCCGATCCTCGTGAGTGGCCATAGTAACTGTGTTGCAAAGGGGCAAAAAATATATTCATCTAAATGTGAATTTACTTCTTTCCTTTATTAAAAGCCCTCACTCACTTCTAAGAATAATTTATTTGCCCACACAGCCATAATGACACAATTATTTTGACGTAGGGGCATTTATGTGGCCTAAAATAAACCACTAAACATTATCTTTCTTTTCTTAAAAGTAGAAACTAATGTGCAAAACAGACAACGTCATGCCAGCTGAGTCTCACGTTACTCCCGCTGCTCCCAATCCCAGACTGCAGTTCTTGGCAGAGGGAGGCGTTGGGCATGTGGGGTATGGCCAAGGACGTGATGGGGTGGGTGAAGCTCAGGCTCTGGCAGACTAACCACATATAACCAGGAGTCACATATTTATCACATATACAGGGTACTCCCCCAAAATGTACACACACTTGAATAGCTGACAAGCTCAAGTTTGAAAACGAAATGTATTTTAATAAATACGGACTTTATAATTATTCCAAGTGTGTGTATACATTTTGGGGAGGACACCCTATATTTATCTCATTACGGCTCTTAACCATTCTTTGCAAAATACCTGCTTATTTTCTGAAATTTAAACTGTATCCTCAATAATCTGCCTCTCAAATTCTCTGGTTCTTCCCAAGAGTGATTATCTGGGTCCCAACTGCATAGGAAACGCTTAGTTAGATTTCTAGCAATTCTTAGGTAGGTAGGTAAGTAGACACTGATATTTATATTTAATATCACACACTGTACTCTAATGATGGTTTTGATGAGCAGGACTGGTACCCCCAAAAGGATAACCCCCTTCTAATAGATTTTTAAAAAAACACACATTTAATTGCTCACAGAAATGAGTAAAATGAAATGTGACTATCCTCTGTGATTAGAACAAGGCAGAGAAAAGGTCAGAGAGGATGGCTGTGCAAGTGACTTAGTAAAATTGCAGTGCATACATGCATACCTTGTACCAACGGTTCCACACTCTGGTCATGCCAGAATGTTCCTTTATCTGGGTCCTCCCCGTCATCTATTTATTCCTCCCGAGATCTCCCCTGCCCTACTCTCTCCCCTACCAGAAACACTGAACTCCTCCCTCCCTTTTGCTACTTCTGTACAGAATTCATACTTCCTCTTTGCACTGCACTATAGTCATCTGCTTACATGGTGCCGAGCCCTCGGTACAACTCGTGCCTCCATGGCTGACTAGATGGTAAAGGCCTTGGGCAAATTACTTAACCTTCCTGTGCCTGAGTTTCCTCTCCTGTGAGTGGACAATAATGATAACTAACTAACTCACAGGGGTGTTGTGAGGACTAAATGAGTCAATGCATATAAAGCACTGACAGCAGTTCCCCACACAGCACTCAGTAGATACTAGCCTTTCTTAGCTCCTCTTGTTTCTGCCCTCCGTTAGGCAGTCAGCTTCCCACAGTCAGGACCGTGTTGACCTCATCTTTGTATTCCTGCCACAGAGCACCATGCCCATCATCTCAGTGGTACCTATCATGTGTTTGTTAAACTAAACGGAACTTTTCCCTCTGTCTTCCATCTCCAGTTGTTCCCTCTCCACCCATGCTTTTCCCTTAGCATATCTGATCTTAAAAAGTAATAACTTTTTTCACCTCTCGATTGCGTCCCAGGTCACAATCCATGCCTTCTTCTCTGTGACTGTAAAAGTCCTTAAAAAAAATAAAGAAAGAAAGAATATTCTTGTTGCCCCTTTCCTTTTGTTTAGTCTGACTGCCTGCTTTCACTCTTCCTTCAAGAAAACTGCTCCTTGTCTATTTCCAATTATATCCTCCCTGCCAAATCTCCCTGGGTGAACTTATCCTTCACACTGTTCCAATTAATCCTCTAAATATACACATAACTCCAGAAAATCTATATTTATTCTCAATTTTTTCACTCAAGTCTCATTTACAACTGCTTACTTGACATCTCCACACTCATCTGAAACCCAACAGGTACATGTCATTTCATGTATACACTGAGTGGCCAGATGATTATGATCTCTGAACACATAATCATCTGGCCACTCAGTATATATATTAGAGGCCTGGTGCATGAATTCGTGCATGGGTGGGGTCCGGCCAGCCTGGCAAGGGGGAGGGGACATGGGCGGTTGGCCGGCCTGCCTGCTGGTCGAACTCCTGGTTGAGGGGACAATTTGCATATTAGCCTTTAATTATATAGGATATACACTGAGTGGCCAGATTATTATGCGTTCAGAGATCACAATAATCTGGCCACTCAGTGTATACTTCTTAGTATAACAGGAAAAAAAACACAAACAAACACACACACATTGATTGGGTTCAGGAAACGTAGATTTAAATTCTGAAACTTCCATTAAAAAAGACCCAACACCGAGTAAAAGTCACTTACCCTATCTAGAATTCAAAATGAAGTCAGCACCATCCCACGGCTACTCTGCTCCTCCTTCCTGGGACCGTCTGTTAATAGCAGCAGCATTTTCCTAAGCACACAATCCCCAAACTTCCAAACTATCTTTTGTTCACCCTTGCCCCTAAATTCTTTAATCTTCCATCAGAATGTTCTTAAAACCTGGTCTTTCTTTCTGCTTCTACTGCCAATGCCAATTCTAGTAACTTGATTATTTCTCACCTAGACTTGGTAAAGTACCTCCTGTGAAAAAAATGAGGACTAGCATAGAAGGAAGAACTCTCCTGCTGAAGACCAGAGCTGGATCAGCTAGCCCAACTGCCACCAACATTAACCCTACATTTGAAAGTTATTGCTTCTCATTTAACTTTGGTCCAAGTGTGGAAAACTACTCTTAAAAGCCCATGACAAAGTGGAGGCAAAACAGAACACTCAAAGAAGTCTTTAACAAAGGTCAGCAATAAGAAAAGGAATGAAACACGGAGAGGACCAGGCTAGACATTTGAACAAAATACCTCTTGTCCTCCTGGCCTACAGCCCAAAGAGGGACCACAGGACCCTCTGTCGTGGCTCCCCCAACAGGTACACACCAGGTGTTTGCCTACCATCAAGAAGCATAAGCTCAGAGAGACACCACACTCAAGGTCTCCAAACCAAAACCAGGAAGCCTGAGCCTCCTGCTAGCCTGTGTAGGGCCTGTTCTCACAGTTGTTCCTCTACACACAGGGAAGCTGGCCGACTCTGGCAGGCCTCGCCTGAACATTGCTCCCTGTGCTTCATAAAAGAAAAGCACAACATAAACATGAAAAAGACATATACCAAACTAGTCCCTCCCCCTGATTAATTCTCTACACTCCCTCCTTCCAGAACGATTTCCTTACGATGCAGAGCTCATCCTATCACTTCCCTCTTCAAAATCTTTTTTTTCATTAACCACAGAATTAAACAAAATATCTGCATTTAGGGCCCTAGACCAAGCATGTCAAACTTGCAGCCCACAACAAATATTCTTGTGGCCCAGCTAATATAACGGTACATAAGAAACATTTTAATAAAAATTTCATAACTTAATTTTTATAATGTCCTGTTATCCATAACTAGAGGCCCGGTGCACGAAATTCGTGCATAAGGGGGTGGGTCGCCTCAGCCCAGCCTGAACACTCTCCAATCCGGGACCCCTCGGGGGATGTCCTGGACCACTGGCTCCTAATCGCTTACCTGCCTGCCTGCCTGGTCGCCCCTAACTGCCTCCTCCCTGCTGGCCTGATTGCCCCTCACTGCCTCTGTGTGCCAACCTGATCACCCCTAAATGCGCCCCCCCCTGCCAGCCTGGTCACCCCAACTGCCCCCTCTGCCAGCCTAATCGCCCCCAACTTCCCCCCCTACTGGCCTGGTTGCCCCCAACTGCCCCCCCTACTGGCCTGGTCACCCCCAACAGCCCCCCCTGCTGGCCTAGTCACCCCCAACTGCCCCCCCTGCCAGCCTGGTTACCCCTCACGGCCCCCCCGCCAGCCTGGTCACCCCACACAGCCTGCTGTTCAGTCGTTTGGTTGTGCCTCACTAACCCCCCTGCCGGCCTGGTCGCCCCACGCAGTCTGCTTGTTCAGTCGTTTGGTCGTCCCTTGGGCCGGCCCTAGGTGGCTGGGAAGCCACCATCCGAGGCTTGCCAGCACCTCAGCTGGCCCTGGGTGGCTGGGGGACTGAGGGGACTGGGTGCCGCCATCTTGTGGATGTGGGTGCCACCATCTTTGAGGGTGGGGCAGTCAACTAGCATATTCCCTCCTTATTGGTGGTGGGTGCTGCCATCTTTGCGATGGCGTGAGGGCCAATTAGCATACTCCCTTTTTATTAGATAGGATTATTAATAATGAACTACAACATTCACTAATGACTGATTACTATAATCGTGTTGTATTCATTTCCCTTACATACTTTACGAGCAAGCACACCATTTCTCTCCACTAATACTAGCAGCAAATATTTTAGCAGCCGATTGCCACGTCATTAGTCTTGGACTGACTTGTTTGGTGTGTGCAACAAGAAATATTTCACTTTTGGAGAATAAGAAAAATAGGTTTATTTGTGTTATGCTTATTGATTTGTGCAGTTATTCAGTGTCTGGTAAGTTAATGTTCAAGAAAAAAATATTTTAGCAGCCGATTGCCACGTCATTAGTCTTGGACTGACTTGTTTGGTGTGTGCAACAAGAAATATTTCACTTTTGGAGAACAAGAAAAATAGGTTTATTTGTGTTATGCTTATTGATTTGTGCAGTTATTCAGTGTCTGGTAAGTTAATGTTCAAGAAAAAATATATTAATTTTTATTAAAATGTTCTATTATATTGTTAACGATTACTCATTTATTTCAGCCCTTTGTATTCAGCATGTCTCTATCGAAATAAGCCTGTTTTTGTTTGTTTTTTAATTTTATTTTTTACTTTATTGATTAAGGTATTACATATGTGTCCTTATCGCTTCATTGCCCTCCCACCCCACCCCCAGTCATGCCCTCACCCCCCTGTTGTCTGTGTCCATTGGTTAGGCTTAAATGCATGCATACAAGTCCTTAGATTGATCTCTCCCCCTTACCCCTCTCCTCCCCTCCCTTCCCTCTGAGGTTTGAGCATCTGATTGATGCTTCTCTATTTCTGCATCTGTTTTTGCTCATCAGTTTATGTTGTTCATTATATTCCATAAATAAGTGAGATCATGTGATATTTATCTTTCTCTGACTGGCTTATTTCGCTTAGCATAATGCTCTCCAGTTCCATCCATGCTTTTGCAAATGGTAAGAATTCCTTCTTTTTTTACCACAGCGTAGTATTCCATTGTGTAAGATGTACCACAGTTTTTTAAACCACTCATCTGGTTACAGGCACTTAGGCTGTTTCCAAATCGTAGCTATTGTAAATTATGCATAGGGGTGCATATATCCTTTCTGATTGGTGTTTCTAGTTTCTTAGGATATATTTCTAGAAGTGCGATCACTGGGTCAGATGGGAGTTCCATTTTTAGTTTTTTGAGGAAACTCCATACTGTTCTTCACAGTGGCTGCACCAGTCTGTATTCCCACCAGCAGTGCACGAGGGTTTCTTTTTCTCTGCATTGTCACCAGCACTTGTTGTTTGTTGATTTGCTGATGATAGCCATTCTGACAGGTGTGAGATGGTATCTCATTGTCATTTTGATTTGCATCTCTCAGATGATTAGTGACTTTGAGCATGTTTTCATATGTCTCTTGGCCTTCCTTATGTCTTCTTTCAAAAAGTATCTATTGAGGTCCGTTACCCATTTTTTGATTGGGTTGTTTATCTTCCTTTTGTTAAGTTGTATGAGTTCCCTGTAAATGTTGGAGATTAAACCCTTATCAGTGGTAACATTGGCAAATATGTTCTCCCATGCAGTGGGCTTTCTTGTTGTTTTGTTGATGGTTTCTTTGGCTGTGCAAAAGCTTTTTATTTTGATGTAGTCCCGTTTGTTTATTTTCTCTTTAGTTTCCATTGCCCTAGAAGCTATATTGGTGAAGAAGTTGCTTCAGCATATGTCTGAGATTTTGCTTCCTGTGGATTCCTCTAGTATTTTTATGGTTTCCCGTCTTATGTTTAAGTCCTTTATCCATTTTGAGTTTATTTTTGTGTATGGTGTAAGTTGTTGGTGTAGTTTCATTTTTTTTTTTTTTTGCATGTATCTGTCCAATTTTCCCAACACCATTATTGAAGAGACTATCTTGACTCCATTGTAAGTTCTTGACTCCTTTGTCAAATATTAATTGAGCATAGTGGTTTGGGTCGATTTCTGGGTTCTCTGTTCTGTTCCATTGGTCAATATGTCTGTTCTTGTGCCAGTACCAGGCTGTTTTGAGAACAGTGGCTTTGTAATACAGCTTGAAATCTGGTATTGAGATCCCTCCTACTTTATTCTTCTTTCTTTGGAATGCTGTGGCTATTCAGGGTCTTTTTTTATTCCAGATGACTTTTGGAGAGTTCATTCTAGATCTGTGAAATATGCCGTTGGTATTTTAATGGGGAGTGCATTGAATCTATAGATTGCTTTGGGTAGTATGGACATTTTAATGATGTTGATTCTACCAATCCATAAACATGGTATGTTCTTCCATCTGTTTATGTTTTCTTCTATCTCTATTTTCAGTGTCTTGCAGTTTTTTGAGTACAGGTCTTTTACCTCCTTTGTTATGTTTATTCCTAGGTATCTTAATTTTTTTGGTATGATGGTAAATGGGATTGTTTTTTTAATCTCTCTTTCTGTAAGTTCACTATTGGTGTATAGAAATGCCATAGATTGCTTGGTGTTAATTTTGTATCCTGCTACATTGCCGAATTTATTTATTAAGTCTAACAGGTTTTTTTATGGACTCTTTAGGGGTTTCTATGTACAATATCATGTCATCTGCCAATAATGACAGTTTTACGTCTTCTTGTCTAATTGCTATGGCTAGCACTTTCAGAACTATGTCGAACAGGAGTGGTGAAAGTGGGCATCCCTGTCTCATTCCTGTTCTTAGGTGAAATGGTTTTAGTTTTTGCCCATTGAGTATGATGTTGGCTGTAGGTTTGTCATATAAGGCTTTTATTACTAGAATGTTGAGGTATGATCCCTATATTCCTATTTTGCTGAGAGTTATTATCAAGAAAGAGTGTTGGATTTTGTCAAATGCTTTTTCTGCATCAATTGATATGACTATGTGATTTTTATCTCTCAATTTGTTTATGTGATGTATCACGTTTATTGATTTGGGGACATTGTACCATCCTTGCCTCCCCGGGATAAATCCTACTTGGTCATGGTGTATGATCTTTCTGATGTACTGCTGGATCTGATTTGCTAAAATTTTGTTGACGACTTTGGCATCTATGTTCATGAGGGATATTGGCCTGTAATTCTCTTTCACTGTGTTGTCTTTATCTGGTTTTGGTATTAGGGTGATGCTGGTTTCATAGAATGAGCTTGGAAGTGTTCTTTCCTCTTGAATTTTTTGAAATAGTCTGAGTAGGATAGGTTTTAGTTCTTCTTTGAATGTTTGGTAAAACTCTCCCTGTGAAGTCGACTGGCCCTGGGCTAAACCTAAGTTTGTATGAAAATTGAAGCTTTTGTTTTTTTGTGGCCTGCATAATCTTATTTGGCCTGTGTTAGCCTTTGAGTTTGACATGCTTGCCCTAGAACACCTTTATTGTTTTTGTAGTCTCCTCTCTAGGTGCAGACTCAACCCCTATTCCCCCTGCACATTATGCTAGAGGCATACTGGCCTACCTGTCTGTCACTGGCTGAACAAAACACACACCTTCCTATCTTGCAGCCTTTATTTCAGTATCTTTCCACAGGCCCAGAATGCTCTTCCCAGGATTAAATACCCTCCCTTCAAATGTGTCACCCAACCAAGGAGAGTTCACTCATTTACAATTCCATGTGCTCAGTCCTCCCAGAGCCCTATTGGTAAAAGGTAATGGACTTGCAGAAGAAAGCGATGTGCTAAGAAATGTTTACTCTAAAGAGCTTATCCCTCTCAGTTTCAATATTGTCAGTGGTATAAGAATTCTGAAAACGATTCGACAGTATGAGAATAAAATAAATCATAAAACAGGTCAAGTTAGCCACTCAGTCTTCAGAATATTGTGTAACCTTTTCTTCCTAACCCCCAAAAGTCAAATTATTTTATTTCTTCCTCATCCTACTCAAATTCCAATCCACTTGAAAAAAGTTGCATTCAAAAAAGTGGGTGTTTTTGTTGTTGTTGGGATGAAATGGGACATTTCCTTTCCCTCTCTCCAATTCACATATCCCTACATCTTGAGTGCCTATATTAGGCCACATCACATATATGTACCCTATTACACATGACTCTCTGCACACACATACAGGTTCGCCTGCTGAAGCTATATAGAGCCAGGGAAGACTCGCACGCTTGCTGCACTTTTCCCTAGGAAGTGAGCCGAATAAAGACTACTTCATTCAGATGCCTAAGAAATAAAATTTCCTTAAGTGAAGAGGTAAAAATGAGGTTTGATGATTCACATGAGAAACATATTGTATTTTATACCTTTTTATTCATTTAACACATATTTATTGAGTGTCTACATGTCAGAAACTATTCTAAGCAATGGAGGTAAATCAGTAAATAAAACAGATAAAAATACATACCTTCATGAAGCTAGTAAGATCAGACTCAAGATTCTAGAAAGGATTTTTAACAATATTGAATTTCATCTTAAGTTAGCTAAATATAAAAGGTGTATATACACTATTCAGCTAGTTATAAACCCTACTAAACTAGTTTATATGACCAAAAAAGTCTGAAAGTAGCATTAAAATAAGTTTGGAACAATATCCTATGATCACTCAAAGAAGAGAGGAAGCAAGTGGCCACTTCAGAGTAATAGAATCAAAATCCAAATGTGCTCTAAGAAGAGAATTTACCACTCACTTCCCAAAAGATGCCCATTGTTTTCTTTTATAAAATGTATAACCTTAGGTTACAAAACTTTGAAACTATACAATGCACACACACAACTACACTGAGTGGCCAGATTATGATGATCTCTGAACGCATAATAATCTGGCCACTCAGTGTGTGTGTGTGTGTGTGTGTGTGTGTGTGTGTGTACATTAGAGGCCCGGTGCATGAATTTGTGCATGGGTGGGGTCCAGCCAGCCTGGCCAGGGGGAGGGGACATGGGCAGTTGGCTGGCCTGCCTGCTGGTCGAACTCCTGGTCAAGGGGACAATTTGCATATTAGCCTTTTTTTATATAGGATATACACTGAGAGGCCAGATTATTATGCGTTCAGAGATCATAATAATCTGGCCACTCAGTGTATACAAATGGTTTTAGAAGGCCAAGATTATGTATATTTTTATACATAATAGTTTATAAACTTTTTATATTTTTATCACTTTAATACTGCTTTACTACTAATGCCAGAAATAACCAAACCCAGAAATTTTATGGGTGACCATTGGCTATAAGCATTAAATAGAACTTTGTTTAATAAATAAGTATTCTCCAGATAGAGATCCTATACAGAGCAGAAAAAAACTTTGTGTAAAAAAAAGAACAACGAAACAGCTAATAGTCTGCCATAACCCATTCTTCCCTTCTCCCACACTTGGCCTTCCAGCTACAAACTCCATTTCCTGGCCTCCCTTGCATGTGGCCACGTGACTCAGTCTAGGCTAAGGGGACGTGAGTAGAAGTAACAGGTACAACTTAAGCATCATTTTCTTATAGACGCCTGACCTAGGTTTATACTCTTTCTTTCCCACTTTCTGCTGGCTGGTGATGGTGATGACTTGAGAAAGCTTAGAAGCTGCCCAGTGACACTACATTGTCCAGGTATGATAAACAATATTTGTGTCCCTCAAAAATTCCTATGTTGAAACCTAATATCCAATGTGATGGTTTGGGAGATGATTAGGTCATAAAGGCAAAACCCTCGTGAATGGAATTAGCACCCTTACAAAAGATACTCCATAGAGCTCCCTCACCCCCTTTACCATGTGAGAACACAGCCAGAAGATCTGTGAACCAGAAAGGGTGTCCTCACCAGACAGTAAACCCACCCATGCCTTGACCTTGGACTTCCCAGCCTCCAGAACTGTGAGAAATAAACGTTTGTTGCTTATAAGCCACCCACTCTACGTTTTGTTATAGCAGCCCAAACAGACAAGACACCAGGCGTTTTGCAGTTGGATGTTCCCCTGTGGCCAAGACCTTGCCAACAGAACATGAGGAGAAGTTACAGATGCCACCTTGGTCTAGGCCTTTACACATGGACCTACCTACTCTGTTCCTGCATCATTTTCTGCCTGGAACCTGGAAGTGGTGACATAGCTTTGACCACACAGGCAAGGACAATCCACCAGGGAGACAGCAAAGAAACACTATGGAAGGAACCAGGGTACCTGAATGGCCCCATGCAGCAGACACATCCAATGACCTCAGAAGCTTTCCTTAGACTCATGTAAGAGTGACGTTTTTGTTCCCTAAGTCTCTGAATTCGGGGGATTTCTTAGTTATTTCAACGTGGCAACTCTAATATTCAAACTAGATTGAAACCACCCCACCAGCTCTGGACCACGTCTCTGAATTGTTACTGGTGAGAGAGAAATAAACTTTTAGATTACTGAAACCACTGAATTTTGGGTTTTTGTCACAGCAGGTTAGTCAACATATATTATGTTCCTACCACTAGTCTGTAATTAATTAGTATAGATAATTTAGGAATAGGTGAAAGAATCTACCCACAATCCATTGCCCTTTTCCCCCTTCCCAACAGAACCCTGATCTGGTTTAGATATCCGCTCCTCCTCTGCAAGTCATGTGCTTAGGGGATGCTGGCTGACTCTATTCCTAGTTCTAGCAAGTACACAGTAATTGCTTTAATCAATTGCTATGAGGATTCCTTTCCCCTTGCCATCAGTAATTAGTTCAGAAGTTGGATGCGACCCATTTCCGGCCAATGAGATGTGAAGGAGGTCTCCTTAGGGAGGGGTGGGGGATCTGCTTTTAGTATACTAGGAGAAAGAACCCTGGAATTGATTCAGACACTTTGCTAGGGACACAGCTAACACAGAGTCATAGAGAGAAGTGAGTCAGAGCCTGCCTGTCTCCTCGAGGTGCTTAAGCCAATATGATTTACAGCTTTTTGTTACCTGCAGCTGATGGCATCCTGATAAAGTATAAGAGTCCCCATAGAGTATACATAATAGATGGACTAATGCTAGAAATGAAATAGAAATAATATTCTACCCCTTCCCAATCATGAACAGAAAGAAACATATTCACTGCTATCACCCTAGTAGCATCAAAGGGCACCTGAAACCACCACAAACAGAGGAAAACTGTTAAACATTCTTCATTGACTCCAAAAAACTATAAGGCTTAAAATTACCAAAACTATAAACCCCAAATAAAATATAACAGTCTCCTCATTATGCAAACTATGTAGTACTCCCAGAAAGAGAAGCAAATCTCATTTGTGTGAGCCACTTAATTTCTGTTGTTTCTCTTCAACCAGGCAGATTAGGGTCATCTTCTCACTTCTTACTAATTCTCAACACAATCTTTTAAAAGCTTTTCTAAACATTCTGTACTCTTACCAAACTCCAAATCAGTATAGCCATTGCCCCAAATAAATAAAGCTCCATAGGATACAAACAGCAAAAACTGTATTCTTTCTCCCCTGTGCCTTTAATCCCTTCAAAAGCCTATTCAGTCCCTGTCGTGGATGAAATCTGTTCCAAAGCTTTTCCAGTCATTCATAAAAAGTAAAAGTCCTTTGGTCACAAAAACAACTATATTTCTGGAGGTAAAATGTCCAGCCCAAACTCCAAACTTTATTCAAAATTAAAGTGTCTCCATGGAAGCATGGAACAGAGTGCAAAATCTCAGATGAAAGGCGGGGGAGGGTGGGTGAGTGAAAGGTAATCAACCCAAGACCTTGTATGCATATATGCATAACCCACTGACACAGACAATAGGGTGCTGAACCTGGCATGGGGGGTGGGGGCAGGCACAGGGCTGGAGGAGGTTCATGGGGGGAAAAGGGGACATATGTAATACTTTCAACAATAAAGAATTATAAAAAGAAAAAATTAAAAGTGTCTCCCCTCCTCCAGCCCAGGCTGTTCTAGGTGCAGTAGGCGTCTTGAATCTGTAAGCTCCTTCCTTCAACTCACTACCCACAGTGTCTGACTCCTCAAATGGGGCCTCTTTGTGGGTTCTGCAGAGGTTTTCCCTCAGGAAATACCCGGCTGCGGCTCTCAGGGCTCAAGCAAAGCCTCTCCACCACTTAGAATGCCCACACACCCTCCAGCCTCTGGACCTAATGGGCATACCTCCAGCCTCCAATGCAAAGCTCACACTGTCTCTGGCAGAAAAAGCTCTTGGGCGGGGCCACTCATTAAAACACCACCAGGTCCTCCTGGTCGACAGAAAATAGGCCCCATTGCCGTGTTATTAATGAAAACACAGCTGGCTCCCGGGGTGGCCACCTCTTCCTGTTCTGCAGCCAGGCAAGCAGGTATGGCTCCAACATTTGACCTCTAAACTTTTCTAGTCCAGGTTCGATGTCCCCACAGCCTCCAGAGGACACAGATCATGTCAAGAGAACCCAGCAGTCTCTTTCCAACCCCCTCACACAGCTTGAGGTGAGATGGAAGCATCCCTTTCCTTCCTGCTCTCCCAGCCCCTGTCTTGGCTTCTTCAACCTAAATCACACCTTCAAGGTGGTGGGTTAAGGGGTACAATCTTGCTTAGGAATGTGGATGTCATTGCCACCTATTGTTTTGTTTGCAACTTTTGGGCCTCAGCCAAAGCTGAAACAGAACAAAACCCATGTCAACATCCTGTTTTGCTTGTTTTTCCCAGTATCCAATATGTCTGCCTCTTCCTACTTCTCCTCCAATGTCTAGAACAGACTCAGTCCTTCCGTTTTCACGAACTTTTTTCACACACACCTTGTTTTTTACTTAGCCATTGCATTTTCCCCCGTGTCTCTCCCTCTTGCCACTGCCAAACCTCTAAAATCACCTGTTTAAATGCAGTACCTCTGTTTCTTCATTAAAAATTTCCTCTAACCATTTGCAAATATATTTCTCCTCCAGCAATCCCTGAGTCAGAACTCTCAAGTCACCAGTGCCCTCTTAGACCAGTGCTGTCCAATAGAATTTTCTGCAATGATGGAAATGTTCTGTATCTGCACTGTCTAATAGAGCAGGCAGTAGCCACATGTGGCTGTTGAGCACTTGAAATGTTGAGAATGAAAAACTAAATTTTTTATTGGATTTCATTTTAATTGATTTTATTTTAAATAGTCACACATGGCAAGTGGCTACCATACTGGACAGCACAGCACAGTTCTAGATAAATCAAATGGCTTGTTTCCAATTCCTTAATACTCTGTCCTTTGGTACCGCCAGCATTCTTCCATTAGTTCTAGGAGATGATTTTTATCCATTAGTTCTAGGAGGTGATTTTTAAATAATGTGCAGAAATTTAAATCAATGGGCTAAAGAGAGAGGCCAGTCTGAGCTAAGGAAAAAACACGGCTAGGTGCAGAGATTAATCAGCAAGTGATGTGTGCATTGTGGAAGGGAGGAGACAGGAGTGAAGAGAATGAACAGACCAGAGCAGTGGATAAGGGTAGGGGCTAGTGGGAGGGAGAGAACTAGGAGTAAGCTAGAGATGGATCATCGGGACAGCTGACAGCTGGGGAATAAATCATGAAGTAAAATTTTGAGCAGAGAAGATACAGATGAGAAAACAAAGATTTTGCGTAAAGTCACAGAGCATTTTGTGGCAGAACTATAGCCAGTATCTAGGTTTACTTTCCCCCCACAATAAGGTTTGCGTTTCAAGCATTTAATTAAAAGTTTTTCAAAGAACATTAACTCTGGCAATGGCATGCAAGATCAATCAGAAAGTGAGAAAGTCTGAAAGTGCTGAAGGTAACTAAAACACAAGAGTAAAGCAAACTGAACTCTATAAGGTGGTTTTCAAATAATTTTAGCAGTGAATTCTCAACATAATATATAAGTGAGATGTTTTATTAAAGTAAATTCAACTTCAGGTTTAAGTGGGTAAATAGCTCAGAGATACTACGGGTTCAGTTCCAGAACACTGCAATTAAGTGCATATCTCAATAAAGTGAGTCACACAAACTTTTTGCCTTCTCAGTGCATAGGAAAGTTGTGTTTACACTATGTTTCTCTCTCACTTCAATGTTTCTCTCTCCCTCTCACTTCCTCTCTCTCTAAAATCAATGAAAATAACATATCCTCAGTTGAGAATTTTTTTTAATATACTTTATTGATTTTTTACAGAGAGGAAGGGAGAGGGATGGAGAGTTAGAAACATCGATGAGAGAGAAACATTGATCAGTTGCCTCCTCCACACCTCCTACTGGGGATATGCCCGCAACCAAGGTACATGCCCTTGACCGGAATCGAACCCGGGACCCTTCAGTCCGCAGGCCGATGCTCTATCCACTGAGCCAAACCAGTCAGGGCAGTTGAGAATTTTTTAAAAAGTACTTTATTGCTCAAAAATTCTATCATCTGAGCCTTCAGTGAGTTGTAATCTTTTTGCTGGTGGAGGGTTTTGCCTCGAGTTGATGACTGCTGACTGAATGATCAGGATGGTTGGTGCTGAATGTTATGGTGGCTAAAGCTAGTTCTTAAAATAAGACAACAATGAAGTTTGCCAAAATCAATTGACTCTTCTCTTCATGAAGAATTTAATTTCTCTGTAGCACGTGATGCTGTTTGATTGCATTTTACCCACAGAATTTCTTTAAAAATTAGAGTCAATCTTCTCAAACCTTGCTGCTGCCTTACCAACTAAGTTTGTGTAATATTCTAAATCTTCTGTTGTCCTTTCAACACTCTTCACAGCATCTTCACAAATATGTTCCACTGCAAAAATCCATACGAAGCAACTCCTCATCTGTAAAGTTTTATCATAAGATGGCAGCAATTCAATTACATCTGCAGGCACCACTTGTAATTCTGGTTCTTTTGCTTTTTCCACCACATCTGCAGTTACTTCCTGCACTGAAGTCTTGAACCCCTTCAAAGTCATCCATGAGGGCTGGAATCAACTTCTTCTAAACTCCTGTTAATGTTGATATTTTGACCTCTTCCCGTGAATTACAAGTGTTTTTAATGGCATCTCAGATGGTGAATCCTTTCCAGAAGGTTTTTAATTGACTCTGCCCTTATCAATCAGAGGAGTCACTCTATGGGAGCTATAGCCTTACAAAATGTATTTCTTAACTATTAACCCTTTGCACTCGCTTGCTTTTTTCTCGATTCCTTTATTCTAATGCTAACCGTGTCGAGTCACACTCGACATCCGAGTGCAAAAGGTTAAGACTTGAAAGTCAAAATTATTCCTTGATCCATGGGCTGCAGAATGAATGCTGTGTTAGCAGGCATGAAAACAACATTAAACTTGTACATCTCCACCCATCAGAGCTCTTGGGTTACCAGGTGCATTGACAATGAGCAGTAACCTATTTTTAAAAAAATGTTTTTTTCTGAATGGTAGGTCTCAACAGTGAGCTTAAAATATTCAGTAAGCCATGTTGTAAACAGATGTGCTGTCATCCAGATTTTGTTGCTCTATTTGTAGAGCACAGGCAGAAGAGAATTAGCGGAATTCTTAAGGCCCTAGGATTTTCAGAATGGTGAATAAACACTGGCTTCAACTTAAAGTCACCAGTTGCTTTAGCTCCTAACATGAGAGTCAGCCTATCCTCTGAAGCTTTGAAGCCAGGCATTGACTTCTCCTTCCTAGCTATGGAAGTCTAGATGGCATCTTCTTCCAATAGAAGGCTGTTTCATCCACATAGAAAATCTGTTGTTTAGAGCAGCCACCTTTCATTAATCACCTCCTGGAAAGTTTGCTGCAGATTCTATAGCAGCACTTGCTGCTTCTTTCTGTTATGGAGATGCCTTTTTTCCATGAAGTTCACGAACCAACCTCCACTAGCTTCAAAGTTTTCTTCTGTAGCCTCCGCACCTCTCTCAGCCTTCATAGAATTGAAGAGAGTTAGAGCCTTGTTCTGGATTAGGCTTTGGCTTAAGGGAATGTTGTGGCTGGTTCCATCTTCTATCCAAACCACTAAAACTTCCTCCAGATCAGCAATAATTGGCTGTTTCGCTTTCTTCACTGGAGTAACACTTTTAATTTCCTTCAAGAACTTTTCCTTTGCATTCACAACCTGGCTAACTCTTCAGTGCAAGAGGCCTACCTTTCAGCCTATTTTGCCTTACCATTCTCATTAAGTTTAATTATTTCTACCTTTTGATTTGACGTGAGGGTCATATGATCCTTCCTTTCACTTGAACACTTACAGACCATTGTGCGGTTATTAATTGTCCCTATTTCAATACTGTTGTGTCTCAGGGAGAGAAGAGAGGCCCAACCAGAAGGAGAGAGATGGAAGGAAAGGCTGGTCAGTAAAGCAGTCAGATCACACACATGGATCAATTAACTTTGCCTTCCTAAACGGACACAGTTTATAACATCAAAGATCACTGACCAGAGATCACCATTACAAATAACAATAATGAAAACATTTGAAATGTTGTGAGAATTACTGACATGTGATACAAAGATACAAAGTGAGCAAACGCTGTTGGAAAATATCATGCCAACAGACTTGCTGAAAACAGGGTTGCCATAAACCTCAATTTGTAAAAAAAAAAAAAAAAAAGCAATATCTATGAAGCACAATAAAGCAAAGTCCAATAAACGATATAAGCCCATGTTATGAAGTCAATTAATATGAACAAAACTGTTTTTTTGCAATCCAGGCCTTTTCCAAAAATGAGTACAAGTTAATGCTTTGGTGGTATCTACTGCATAAAACGTCATACATAATGTATTTGTTTGTCTGTGCTGTTTCTCATTACTGTTTTTTAAAAAGATGTTTTTATTGATTTCAGAGAGAAAGGGAGAAGGAGAGAGAGAAATATCAATGAGAGAGAGAAATATCAATGATGAGAAAGAATCATTGATTGCCTGCCTTCTGCACGCCCCCTACTGGGGATCGAGCCCGCAACCTGGGCATGTGCCCTGACCAAAAATAGAGCTGTGATCTCCTGGTTCATAGGTCGACGCTCAACCACTAAGCCAGGCTGACTGGGCTCTCATTGTTTTTGAAGAGTTTTAAAACATATTAAAAATAAAATCAGCCCTGGCCGGTGTACTCAGTGGTTAGAGTGTCAGCCAGATTCCCAGTCAAGAGCACATACCTGGGTTGCAGGTTCAATCCCCAGCCCCAGTCAGGAGCAATCAATGTGTCTCTCTCAATGTTCTTCTCTCTCTCTCTCTCTCTCTCTCTCTCCCCCTCCGCCCCCACCTTCCTTCTACTCTCTCTAAAAATCAATGGAAAAATATCCTTCGGTGAGGATTAACAAAAAAATAAATAAATAAAAAGTAAAAAATACGTACATAAATAAAAGCAAAACAAATGCTTCCTGAGCCCCTAAAGCACCTCTGCAGCCCCTGGGTTTCAGTGAAACAGTGTGAAATTCATTCAGCCACAGGTCCACAATGCCCATCTCCATCATCCCTTCAGTTATCATCTCTAAAACATCCTACACAATCTACTTACTTGCTACACTTATATGATTCTATGTGATTTATTTTTATATCTGATATTGCATGTTCTGTTCACTGCTGCATTCAATTGCAAAACAGTTGCCTGGCACATAGCTGACACAATAAATATTTATTAAATGATGAATAAAGTATCGTTCAGGCCTTCACCCCTGTTTACAGTGCTGCCGCACCTGCAGTGAGACCAGCCTCAGCACCTTCTGCTCGGCAGCACTCAACTACGCCCCAGCATCCTGTCCTGGTCAGGCCTTCTCCCCCAGTGGGTTGAGCATCAGCCCTCCATGCTGCCAGTAGGGTCCTATGCAATATACTTTCCTAACTCACCCATGTTTTCCCCAAAATTTTCAATGTCCATGTTTGCTTCATCCATGAAGGGGTACAGGCTCCTTTAGGGCCCTTATTCAGCCTCAACACTGTGCACACTTCCTGGCACATATTAGTTGCGTAAATAAACATGTTGAGATGCTATAATTGAATTACAAACTGGAGACATATTGCAAAGGAAGAATCAACAAGACCTGATAATGTGGCATGGATAGGGTAAAGCAGAGAAAGGGGAATAGAAAAATTGGTACTGCCATTACCAAAAGGGAGACCTGAGAGGGTGGCCCGAGCACTGCAATGGTCAAGCGCAGGCAGGACAAGCACTTAGAGGCTGTGCATTGTAACCCCACAGGCCCAGGAAAGGGCCAGTGAGCTGGGTGCCTTTACGGTTACTCCCAAACCTCTGTAACTCTGAGTCAATGTGGATGAGGAGCTGGATTTTAAACATGCACATGTGACAAAAGGGTATCCAAGCAGAGACGAAGCATCCTTTTGTTACTCTGGCCCATCCTGATTTCTCTTCCATTGCGACCTTCTCTAACACCTAAGTCTAATATAAAATTTGGCATTTAATCATGTTTCCTATGAATCGGTAACTTTTCCAACGAGAACACTTTTTGCTGACTCCTTATGTACTTTGATATACTCCTGGAAAGTGTCCTTTCATATCAAAAAGTATTTTTCCCAAATAACAGTAGCTCTGAAGCACTGACTTTAGCTTAAGAATATATCTCATGTAGCACTAACACATATATACACGCAAATATTTGTTGAATTATTGGATTTTTAAAATATAATTCACTGGACAAATACTACTAAAAATTTAGGAGTAAATTATTTATACTTCTGAAGTATTCATTGCATCATTAAATCACAAAGAATAACATTATATTAAAAATGTAAAGAAAATGAAGACTTGAGCAATCATACACTAGAGAGTCTTCTGATTTCTTTGGGATTATTATCAAAAGGGGTGGCTCTTAAAATATAGTTCAATTGCCACTACGCACCATCAAGCCTTTAAGTAACATTTCAAATTATGATATTAATTCATTTACCACCTGTATAAAATTTTAATTTCCAAAATTCCCAATTAAAAATGGTTAATTAATCATGTGTTTTTAAAAAATGTTTTTATTGATTTTATAAAAAATATGTTTTTATTAATTTTATAGAGAGAGGGAGAGGGAGATAGAAAGAATGATGAGAGAGAATCATTGATCAGCTGCCTCCTACATGCCCCTCACCAGGGACCAAGCCTGTAACCCGTGCATGTGCCCTGACCAGGAATAGAACCTGGGACTTCTTGGTGCATAGGACGACACTCAATCAACTGAGCCACACAAGCCGGGATGATCATGTGCTTTTAGCTCTACTCATTCCCAATACTTCAAAATTCCAGTAAAAAGATTTCTAAAAAAAAGCAGATAACTGCATAAACAAAATAGGAGAGAAGACAAGAGCTGAAAATGTGATGTTATAAGGTAGACTGATGAGTGTGAATGGACTTAGCACAACCATAAGACAGCAATGGGGAAAAGTTAAGAGCCAACACACTTGAACAAACAACCCCCAAGTGGCCTAAGAAGTGGCAGCATCAGGGACCTCTGGATGTCAGGATAAAGGTGAAGCTGAAAGGAAGTAGTTAAAATATATTTTTTAATAACTAAGCACCCCTTCTTTTCATTTCCCTAACACCTCCACTCTCAATTTCTTCAACTTTGTATAGTCTAGCAACTTCCCTCCCACACCCTGGAATAAGACGGGAAGTTTCTTCTGGAGAGAGTCACAGAGGATGTCTGGAACATAAGACCCAGGCATAACTGAGGGTGGGGCTATAATACTAAAAACAGGAGAATTGCAAAACTTTACATGCTGAACACTGAGAGCTCCCCAGACTCTCTTCCCAACTGGGCCCCCACATGCTGCAGCCAGGACTACCACTGTCCATTGGCAGAGTCTTCTCTGGGGCATCTGACAAAGTGCAGGGGAAAAACAAAGACAGTGATATCAAGGGCTACCAACAAAATGGCCAGCGTGTTATATAGTGAAGTCCACAGCTGACAAGCCCCTTCTGCACACACAGAGTCCAGTCAGCTTCATGGGTTCCCTCCCTCCCTCCTTCCTTCTGAAATGAAAATAAAACAGAAGAGCTGGAAAATAAAGTCGAGAAAATCTCCCAGAAAGCAGAATGAAAAGACAAAAAGATGTAAAATGGGGGGAGTGCAGGGAATAGGAAAATGAAATGATCTACATAATAATGATTCCCAAAAGAACAGAAAAGAAACAGAAGGGAAAAGATAATTCAAACCAATTACCCAGAACTGAAGACTGAAAAGACATACAAAAAGCCCACACATGGAAGAAAATAAACCTATGTATATATCACTGTGAAGTTTCAATTACCAAAGAAAACAGAACATCCTGCAAGCTTCCAAAGAAAAGGGGGAAATGTATAAAAAATATCAAAGGTCCAGATTATAAATGATTTCTCATTTCTGGGAATTTAAAGATAGTAAAGCAATGCCTCCAATATTCTGAAGGAAAAGTGGTTTCCAAACGATAAATCTAAACTCAGCCAAACCATAAATCTTGTGTGGTAGAAAAACAGAATCATCTTCAATCATGAAACCCACCTGTGCTCAGACTTATCATCAGACCCTCAATGACCTTGGCATGTTCTCCTTTGTCATGTGACTTCCTCCACTCCACCTCAAGTGGCACCTGCCCCTTGAAACAATCCTTGGTCAGGTAACAGGAACATTCTCTCCCAGTAGGCAGCAATTTTATTCATCCTTGCAAATCCCACTAAGCATAGCAGAATGTGCAATGCATTACATTATTGAACAGACATTATTGAAATTCATTGATGGGATAGAATAAGCAAGAAGACTAGTGATTGCAAAGCGCTTACCACATAAATGGGATCTGAACTGAATTTGAAAACTCAAAAACTACTTGTCATGACCTAAAACTAATGAATTTACACAAGTCAAAACAGAATCATTCATAAAATTTTTTAAATGTTAAAAAAAATTTTATAGCATCTATAAAAAAATAACAACATAGAAATAAACAAAACATTTACAAGTACACTGCTCTTTAAACTTAGACATTTGGGCAAATCAATGTTTACAAACCAGAATACCAACAATGCCTAATTACCTGTCAATTAGTGAAAGAACTCAGGTCATAACCTTACTTAAACTCTGTTAATTATGACAATATTAAGCTGATTGTTATCCATAGGTATCAAAGAAAATGCTGTTTTAAAGAAGTTGGGCGTATAATAAATATATATTCATCTATAGATACTCAGAGACATAGTAAAATTTTAAATTTAGTCTAAGAAAAATATAAAGAATAGGCTCCTTCAGTTTTTCTCTGAAGATGAAAGAAGACAGAAGAAAACTGGAGAGTATAAAAAATTACTAATCATCAATGTCTAACAATTCAAGTTGACCAGCTGGTGAACATTGCTAAAATCACAATTCCTAACTCCAACATTTAATTCATTCTTCCTACAGATATTACACACTAATTAAAAGTAGTTGACATTTATTGAGCAACTGCTACATGTAAGAGAGTATTGTAGCAATATTTTCTTCCGTCAAAACAGAACAAAATTGTGAAGTAGGTAAAATGTCGTAGAACAACACACTTGCCCTTCCATGTTCCTTCCTACCTTTCAATGATCTTTTACTTCCCAGCCTCCCTTCCTCTCCCTCCTTTATCAAGTTTATTGCCAATTTCAAGGGCTTTTCTAGTCTGCACACCAGCTGACACACTTCACACTACCGACTTGTTTTCTGCTACCTTCCTATGGGTTCTCTTTTAAATCATGATTACTAAAAACCTGGAAGGAAAAATATGAGGTATATACAGCTGTACCTATATAGAAACAGATACAGTTAAATAAAATTTATAAATGGTACACTGTTTACATTTGCCTCTTAACTCTATCCAACTGGTAGCCCTCAGTTCATTACACAGATCTCAGTCTGTGAAAAACAGGAAGGAAAAATAGAAACCCTTTATGAAGCAAGAAAATTTGAACACAGCATTATTACAATAATACTAGGACAAATCTGTGTGAACTTTGTGGCATTTCCACAGACCCATACTAAATTTTATTTCCCCAAACTCAATTTATGACTGGAAAAAATACACATTTAAAGATAAATATTGTACTACAAATTTTGAGTCAAAGTCTGCTTCTTAAAGCTGCTTAATATCTAGAAGTATAACTAAATCAGATAAATTTTTTTCTGAGCAATATTTTAACAATCACCTTTATATAGTTGCTGTAAGCTTTTTGAAAAAAGTGTGGTAAAATACATATAATACAAAATTTACCATCTTAATAGTTTTTAAGTGTGTACTTCAGTAATGTTAATTACACTCACATTGCTGTACAACTAATCTCCAGAACTTTTTTCTTGCAAAACAAACTATATCCATTGATCAAAAGTCATTCTCTTCTACCCCCAAATTCCAGTAACCACCACTCCACTTTCTGTCTCTGAATTTATTTTATATACCTCACATGAATAGAATCATACAATTTTTGCCTTTGTGACTGGCTTATTTCAATTAACATAATGTCGTCAAGGTTTATCCATGTTGTAACATGTGTCAGAATTTCCTTCCTTATTATGGCTAAATAATATTCATATATATGTATATACCACATTTTGTTTATCCATTCATCCACTGACTGACATTTAAAATGGTCCCACCATTTGGCTATTGTGAATAATACTGCTATAAACATTGGTATATACATATCTTTTTTAGACCCTGCTTTCAATTCTTTTGAGTATATACCAAAAAATGGAATTATTAGATCATATGGTAATTCTATTTTTAATTTCTGGAGGAACAGCTATATTGTTTTCCATGGTGGCTACCCCCCCCCCCCCCGTTCATTCTTATCATCAGTGAACAAGGATTCTAATTTCTCTATATTGTCACCAACACTTGTTATCTCTTGCCTTGTTGATGAGAGCCATTCTAACAGGTGTGAGGTGATATCTCATTATGGCATTTACCTGATGATTACTAATGTTCAGCACCCATTCATGTACCTGTTGGCCATCTTTAGGTATTTTTTGGGAAAATGTCTATTCGGTTCCTCTGCCCATTCTTTAATCAAATTTTTAAGGGATTTCTATTGATTTCTTTATATAGGTTTTTTATTGATTTCTCACTTCTATGAGTTCTTTATATATTTTAGATATTAACCCCTTAACAGATACATAACTTGCAAATATTTCCCCCCATTTAGTAGATTGCCTTTTCATTTTGTTGATGGTTTCCTTTGCTGAGCAGAAGCTAACTAGTTTGATATAGTCCAACTTGTTTATTTTTCCTTTCATTGCCTTTGCTTTTGGTTTCAAATCCAAAAAAAAAGCCAAGGCCAATGTCAAGGAGCTATTGCATATGTTTTCTTCTAGGAGTTTTATGGCTTCAGGTTTCACATCCACGTTTTTAAATCCATTTTGAGTTGATTTTTGTGTCTATAACTACTTTTAAATAATTTATAATAATTGAAGTTCACTGAATGCTTTTTGCATTTACCTTTAATTCCTAAACTTTATGAGGTAAATCTCTCAGTTCAGAGGAGTGAAGTCAATTGATAACTGGAGGAACCAAAATTTCAACTCTAGTGCTTTTTCGCCATAAATCATTAGTTTGTAAATTATGATGGAAGAAACTGACTGATGTCCTACTATGTGTCTTAGGTACTTGCCTATGCCCTTATGCCTTACCTTATTGGTCACATTATGGACTAGACATTATTAGCCCATTTTATAAATGAGAAAAATGAAGCTCTGAAAATTTAAGGGACTTGCCCAATAATAAGTGACAGAATTCAAAACAAGCCCACTATCTTCCCTATTCCACACTGTCTAAGGCAAAGAGCAAACAAAGCTCACACACACACGCAATTTTATAACATTTTGCAACATCACGAACCACAAATGGAAATATGGGAAGATAGAGATTATAAAAGAATGTAATACTCCTCAAGTTTTTCCTCAATACAAGAAAAACAATTGAGTAAGGTGATCTTAATTTATTGAACCTGTATTGCTCAGATTTTTCCTATAAAACTCTATTAAATGGATATTAACCTTTTGTACTCGGATGTCGAGTGTGACTCGACACGGCTAGCATTAGAATAAAGGAATTGAGAAAAAAGCAAGCGAGTGCAAAGGGTTAAGCACTTAAACTGGGTGTTTTGCTTTATGGATAATATAGGGTGGGGCAAAAGCAGGTTTATAGTTTTGAGTACCCAAGCAGTTTATTCTTGTATTATTATTTATTAACTAGAGGCCCAGTGCACAAAATTCGTGCATGGGGGGGGGGTTGGGGGGGGGGGTGGAGGTCCCCTCAGCCCAGCCTGCACCCTCTCCAATCCGGGACCCCCCAGGGGATGTCCTACTGCCGATTTTGGCCCGATCCCAGGGATCGAGCCTAAACCAGCCAGCAGTCGGACATCCCTCTCACAATCCTGGACCGCTGGCTCCTAATCACCTGCCTGCCTGCCTGCCTGGTCGCCCCTAACTGGCCCCCCTGCCGGCCTGATGGCCCCTCACTGCCTCTGTGTGCCAGCCTGATCGCCCCTAAATGCCCCCCCTGCCAGCCTGGTCACCCCTAACTGGCCCCTCTGCCAGCCTAATCGCCCCCAACTGCCCCCTGCTGCTGGCCAGGTCGCCCCCAACTGCCCCCTCCCTGCCAGCCTGGTCGCTCCTAATTGCCCCCCCACACTAGCCTGGTCACCCTTTACTGCCCCCCGAGCTGGCCTGGTTGCCCCCACCTGCCCCCCCCCCCCCCCCCGCCGGCCTAGTTGCTCGTCACTGCCCTCCCACCAGCCTAATTGCCTCCAACTGACCCCCTGCCAGCCTGGTCACCCCCCTGCTGGCCTGGTCGCCCCTCACAGCCCCCCCGGCAGGCCTGGTCACCCCACGCAGCCTGCTGTTCAGTCGTTTGGTTGTCCCTCACTAGCCCCCTGTCAGCCTGGTCGCCCCACACAGCCTGCTTGGTCAGTCATTTGGTCATCCCTCACTAACCCCCTGCCAGCCTGGTCGTAGGCAGCCATCTTTGTGAGGGTGTGAGGGTTAATTTGCATATTACCTCTTTATTATATAGGATTATTATATTATTTTTCATACAACTTATAAACCAACTTTTGCCCCACCCTCTATGTTAATTCAGCAATATACATGGAACTTCCTTCTGAAAATGTTCATCTTTTTCCATACTATGTTTGCAAATAAAGTGTATGTATCTTTATGAAATTTTTAATGACTGCTCTGAATTGTTTTTTTTAAATACTTCTTTTGTATTTAGAGATAACATTTTTTTCATTTCCTTTAAGTTAGTCATATGATTTCAAAAAGTTTTTTCTAAAGCACACAAAGATATATGTGTAACTTATTATGTCCAGAAAAAGTTTATTATTCTACTAAATACTTAATGTTCATTAATTTAACAAAGACATATTGAGTACCAGCTATGTTTCAGGAATACAAGTGTATTCCTAAGTGCTGGAATACACTTTTGAATGTGATTTTCATGAAGAAGAAACTGTAAAAAAGACCTCAGAGTAAATTAAATATAAAGTATTCTCACTTACTTAAAATGGCTAAAAAATAAATTCACACTGGATTTTTATTTGTTCTAAAAGTTGAAGACAATTTTGATTAAGTATAAAAATATAATTTTTTAAAAGTTATGTTAATATTTAGTTTAAAAATTATTTTTTAAAATATATTTTATTGATTTTTTAGAGAGGAAGGGAGAGGGATAGAGAGTTAGAAACATCGATGGGAGAGAAACATTGATCAGCTGCCTCCTGCACACCTCCTACTGGAGATGTGCCTGCAACCAAGGTACATACATGCCCTTGACCAGAATCGAACCTGGGACCTTTCAGTCTGCAGGCCGATGCTCTATCCACTGAGCCAAACCAGTTAGGGCAGTTTAAAAATTATTTTACAAAAACATAGCATCTATATGGGGACCCAGCATATCTCTACATATTTTGTTCTTTTTAATCATTTTCTTATTTTTCAATTACAGTTGATATATAATATTATATTAGTTTCAGGTGTGTACCCCAGTGATTAGACATTATAAAACTTATTAAGTAGTCATCCCCTCAAAAATCTCATACCCATCGGACATCATACATTATTAGAATACTAGCGTTCCCGTTGCAGGAAAAATCCTGCAATAGGGTTTCCTGCTGCACTCTACCCCGCCCTGCCTTCTCCACCAGCCCCCCTGCTTTTCTCCCTTCTCCACCAGCCCGCTCACCTTCCTTTTCCCCTGGCCCCGCCTCCGCTCCTCCCTTCTCCTTCCCCCCCGCCCCCCGGCTTGCTTGCTTCTCCGTAGCTTTGCTCCCTTCAGCAGCTCTTGGCTTCTTTCTATGCTGTCGTGATATGCAAATTAGCCGCCATCTTTGTTGGGTAATTTGCATACTCATCCTGATTGGTTGGTGGGCGTGGCTTGGCTTGGCTGGTGGGCGTGGCATGGCGTAGCGAAGGTGCGGTCAATTTGCATATTTGTCTATTATTAGATAGGATTATTGACCATATTCCCTATGCTGTACTTTACACCCCATGACTACACTATAACTACTAATTTGTACTTTTAAATGCCTCTACCTTTTTCACCCATCCTTCCAACCTCCTCCCATCTGGCAATTGTCAAAACGTTCTCTATATCTATGAGTCTATTTCTGTTCTGCTTGTTCATTTTTAAATTCAATTGTTTATAGATTTGTATTTATTGCCATTTTATTGTTCATAATTTTTGACATATTTTTTCTTTTCTTAAAAAGACCTTTTAACATTTCATGGAGTATTGGTTTGGTGGTGATGAACTCTTTTTGCTTTTTCTTGTCTGGGAAGCTCTATATCTGACCATCAATTCTAAATGATAGCTTTTCTGGGTAATCATGGTTGTAGGTCCTTGCTTTTCATCACTTTGGATATTTTTTGCCACTTCCTTCTACCTGCAAAGTTTCCATTTTTCCATTAAGAAATCAGCTGACAGTCTTATGGGTGCTCCCTTGTAGACAGCTAATTGCTTTTCTCTTTATGCTTTTAAGATTCTCTCTTTGTCTTTAACTCTTGGCATTTTAAGTATGATGTCTCTTGCTGTAGACTTTTTTGGATTCAACTTGTTTGGGATTCTCTGCACTTCCTGGACTTGTATATCTATTTCTTTCACCAGGTAAGGGAAGTTTCCTGATATTTTTTCAAATAAGTTTTCAATTTCTTGCTTCCTCTTTTCTCCTTCTAGCACCCCATGATGCAAATGTTGGTATGCTTGAAGTTGTCCCAAAGACTCTCTATACTATCTTCACATTTTTGGATCCTTTTTACTTTTTGCTATTCTGATTGGGTGTTTTTTGCTTCTTCATATCCAAATCACTGATTTGATTCTCGGCATCCTCTACTGTTGATTCCCTGTAAATTATTCTTCATTTCTGTTAATGTATCCTTTATTTCTGACTGGTCCTTTTTATGTTGTTGATGTTCTCACTAAGATCCTTGAAATTTTCACTAAGTTCCTTGAAGTTCTCGTTGTTTTTTTAATTCTTTATTGTTTAAAGTATTACATATACTATTACATATGTCTCCTTTATCCACCATTGACTTCTCCCCAGCCACCCCCACCCCTCAGCACATGCCCTTGCCCCCCTAGTGTCTGTGTCCATTGGTTATGCTCATTAAGTTTCTTAAGCATCCTTATAACCATTGTTTTAAACTCTGTATCTGATAGTTTGCTTGCTTCCATTTCATTTAGGTGTGTGTGTTTTTCTGGAGATTTCTCCTGTTCTTTCATTTGTGGCATGTTTCTTTGTCTCCACATTTTGGCTGCTTTCCTGTGTTTGTTTCTATGTATTGGGTAGAGCTGTTATGTTTCCTGGAATTAGTAGAGTGGCCTTGTGTAGTAGGTGTCTTGTAGGATCCAATGGCTCAGCCTCCTCAGTAACCTGAGCTGGGCACTCCAGGTGTGTCGCTGTGTAAGCTGTATACATTGTCCTACTGTAGTTGTTTTAAATGACCCTTATGGCCAATTTTATTATCTCTTTCATTTGTAATTCAGTTTTTATTCTACTTTTTCTCCTATTTATAGGTGAAATTTTCCTGCTTTTACATATGTACCTGGTCATTTTTTTATTAGATGTTGGAGATTATGAATTTTATGTTGCTGGGGTCTGGAATTTTTGTATTCATTTAAATATTATTCAGCTTTGTAGTGACATAGTTAAATTACTTTGATGCTTACCTATAATCTTCGTTATGGCATGTCCAGAGCAGCCTTTAGTCTAGGGCTAATTAGTCCTCACTACTGAGGTAATTCTCTTCAGGGGATTCTACCTGATGAACTGTGTATTATAAGGTCTTTCCACTCTCTACAGTGAGAAATTGGCCACTTCCAGCTATGTATGAACTATGAGAATTGTTCTGCCTACTCCTTTCTGTTCTTTTTTTCTTCAGTTAATTTTATCTTGTGCATGTACAAATTAGTTCCTGGCTAAAGACTCAAGGGGACCCAGCATATCTCTACAGCTTTCTATCTATACAGCTCCCACCTCTCTAATATTCACCGCCCCCACCCCCCCAAATTCTAATCCTCCCTCAAACTCTGAACCCTGCTTCTTCAACTAAGCCAGCATATGACCTAAAAACCTTTAGGCAGTAAGTTGGTGCAATCATAGTGCTCACACCATTGTTTCCACACATTCCCTCCCCTTCTCTAAGAGACCCTGTATGTGCTGTCTATAGTCTGAAAACCATTGCTTAGTATAGTTGTTTAAGTCAGGAAGACTCTGTTACTTCATCATGGCCAAAGGTGAGCTGTTTTCTTGCTATTGATTTTTTTTCATTTCTTTAAACATCTATTTGCATCAAATCAATTTTAAAGGAACATACTATAACTAAGGTTCCCTTGAGGAAAATATAGTTAGAAGAATACATATTAGAGTAACTTTTTCCTCAGTGGCTAAAAATATAAAAAGTAAAACAATTTTCTGATTGACTATATAACAACAAAATTATTATAGTTGTCAGGCCTATCCTTATATTTAAATATTGTGTAAACTACAAAGAAAGAGAAATGGCAAGAGAGATTTGCCCACTTATTCATTCATTAATAAGCACACTGAATATCTGATTATATCTAAAACAATGTTTTAGGCACTAATGTTGATAAAAAGGTATATGAAAGGTGCCTGTCCTTACCATTATGCAGGAAATACATTTGGAAAGGTACTTCTTAAGTGTTACAATTCACAGAGGAAAGACATAAATCAGACCACAAACTTTAAATATACCTGAAATTAAGAAATAATTGAAATAAGAATTGAAATAATTTTTAAAAAGCCATTATTTTTTGTTAATCCTCACCTGAGAGAGAAATATTGATGTTAGAGAGACATCAATGTGAGAGAAACACATCAATTGGTTGCCTCGGCATGAGCCCTGATCAGGGCTGGGGATCCAACCTGCAACCCAGGTACATACTCTTGATCAGGAAGCTAACCTGCGACCCTTCAATTTAAAAAGCCAGTTTCAATTTTAAAACTCTGTTGCCTACACCAGTCTGAAAAACGAAAAGAAAAAAAAAAAAAAAAAACCCATAGGACTATATTTCAGAGTCTTAAATCCTGGCATTGTTTTGTTTTCTTTGAAAATCTTGATTCTACTTTACACTTTCCCCAAAAAACAATCCATTCCATCCTCATAAAGGACTGTCTCTGCTACCAAACTTCCATCTTCAACCCTTTCTTTTAACATATAGAGATGTATGTCTACTGCATCAGAGCAGCTCATTACTTCTATTTGGAGAACTGTCAGAGCTTTCAAACTACTGATTGCCACAAACTCCCAATCACAATTTCCATACTTTCCCCCGTTTATCAATGTATCTCAAAGTGTATTCCATGGAGCCATGGCTATCCTAGGCAATTTATGGAAGCAGAACAGCCATTATTTGGGGACAGGGTGATGGAAAGGGGATCTTGAAACTATTTTGTTCAAATACATTTTACAAATATGAAATACTAGTAGCCCTGCGCACAAATCCATGTACCAGTAGCTCGCCAGTAGCTCACTGCCACCCTCCAGCTCTCTGCCCTTGGCCCCGCCCTCCCGTAGCTCCCCCGACCCCCTCTCCCCCCTCATAGCTTGCTGCCCTGCCCCCTCCTGTACCTCTCCACCGCCCGCTTGTAGCCAGTAGCTTGCTGCCACCCTCCTGTAGCTCGCCACCCTCCTGTAGCTCCCTCTGCCCCCCGCCCCCCCCTCATAGCTTGCTGCCCTGCCCCCTCCTGTAGCTCTCTGCCGCCCGCTTGTAGCTCGCTGCCCCACCCTCCTGCTGATCCGTGATCCGGTCGTTACGCAGTTGGTTGTTACACTTCATGGTGTTAATGACCATTTGTATATTACATCTTTATTATATAGGATAATATTATGATTTATAAATAGTTGTTGTATTCTCAGAAGTTCCATACACCCTATAAATGTAGTATTGGTCAGTATTCCACAGCTTTTATTCAGTTAATGATCCAGCATGACTCATCTAAAATTTTGATCATATCATTTTATATTAATACTAGAGGCCCGGTGCGTGAAATTCATGCACAGGGAGAGGGGGTGGGAGGGGGACAGGGAGGGTCCCTTCAGCCCAGCCTGCACCCTCTCAAATCGGGAACCCTCTCACAATCCTGGACCACTGGCTCCTAACCGCTCACCTGCCTGCCAGTCTGATCGCCCTTAACTGCCCCCCCTACCAGCCTGATTGCCCCTAACGACCTCTGCCTGCCAGCCTGATCGCCCCAACTGCCCCACCCCCACCGGCCTGGTCGACCCTAACTGCCCCCCACTGCCAGCCTGGTCACCCCTCACTGCCCCCCATCCTGCTGGCCTGGTCAACCCCAACTGCCCCCGCCCACCGGCCTGGTTGCCCCCAACTGCCCCCCTACCAGCCTGGTCACCTCTCACTGCCCGCCCCCCTCGCCAGCCTGGTCACCCCTCACTGCCTCCCCTGTCGGCCTGGTCACCCAACGCAGCCTGCTGTTCGGTCATTTGGTCGCCCCTCACTGCCCCCCCCGACAGCCTGGTTGCCCCATGCAACGTGCTGTTCAGTCGTTTGGTCACCCCTCACTGCCCACCCTGCTGGCCTGGTCGCCCCACGCAGCCTGCTGTTCGGTTGTTTGGTCATCCCTCACTAACCCCCCTGCTGGCCTGGTCGCCCCACGCAGCCTGCTGTTTGGTTGTTTGGTCGTCCCTCACTAACCCCCCTGCCGGCCTGGTTGCCCCACGCAGCCTGCTGTTCAATTGTTTGGTCATCCCTCACTAACCCCCCTGCTGGCCTGGTCACCCCACAGAGCCTGTTCAGTCATCCGTCCAGTTGTTTCAGCTGTGACGGCCCCTGGCTTTTTATATATGTGGATAATCTAAATTTGCATTTTTCTAATTTTGCATCATATGTCCAATCCGTAAAATGGATCAGTCAAATGGATGAATGCTAGGTTTAAAAGTAAGAATTAAAAGTAGCAACATAAAGCACCATGAGCAAAAATAGAAAACAGAAATCTAGGGTGCATACACAATATCCATTTATGGTATTAAGCATTACTTTACACTAACAAAAAACAAGCATTATGAAAATACTCACTAGGTTAATAAAGCAGAATTTGACCACTAATATCTGTTTCCCAAACTTGCTATACTCCTCCATTACATTCAGAACTCAGATACTTATAAAGTCCTTGTCATTTTGTCAGAACTCTGTCAACCCAAATTATTATAGTTATATTGCAGGAAACAGAAATCTGCATGTTTAAACTACCAGTCTGGGAGGGGAAACATCTAACCATTAACTATCCCTCTACAGCCTACACAGGATATTGTTAACTATAAAATTATATTCTAAGAATATATTGGTTGTATCAAATATAACCAGATTAAAATTTGTTCAGAATGAAAAGAAAATAGGCAATGCTGTACTTTCCTAAAGCTTCACATACATTTTAATGTAACTGTATCCTATTATGTTTATATAAAGTTAACCTTGGTGTCAGTTTTTTAAAATAGTAAAACTCTTTTAGATGAATGAGGCTATTGTGAATAACTTCCTGAAAAAATCCTGGTAGTTTTAAATATTTACACCTAAGCTAAAAACACACAAGCACTCTTATATACAACACTGAATAGCAGATGGGATCATTTCCTAGGATGTGGTAGCAAAGAAAAAAAGAACAGATTGTACTATTTCTGTTTGGACAGCAATAAGATGAACAGCAAAGAACTTCTAAGAGCTACCCATGAATAAACAATTAAAATTTTTTCTTAAACCATTTTATGGTGCCAACATTTATAAACATATAAAGTACATATATGTACTTTATATTGGGATGCATAGTATAAGTGTCTATGTTGTGCTTTATATTAAATATTTATATAAATATGGATAACTTCTAGGTGTACCAGTTAATAATGCAGATTTTTTACAATAGATAAAGTTACACATATGTTGACATATATGCGATTTGATATGTATGCTATTTTGTTGTATTGACAGCAAACTTCGAAACTTCATATGTCAAATTTGCGAAAGGTGTTAACATCATATATTTTTAAACTTAAAAATGTCAAATTTTGTGCCAAAAAAAGAGCATTTGCGGGAAGTTTTAATTCATTACTTTATTTTGAAGAAAAGTGCTGCTGAAAGTTATCGTATACTTTGGGAAGCTTATGGTAAACATGCTCCATCTCAAGATACTTGTGAATGCTGGTTTAAACGCTTTAAAAGTGATGATTTTGATGTGAAAGACAAAGAACGTCCAGGTCAACCGAAAAAGTTTGAAGACCAACAATACAAGCATTATTGGATGAAGATGCGTGTCAAACTCAAAAACAACTTGCAGAAAGATTAAACGTTGCTCAGCAAACAATTTCCAATCATTTATAAGCAATGGGAAAGATTTTAAAGGAAGGAAAATGGGTGCCACATCAACAGAACAAAAGACAAATGGAAAACCAAAAAGTCATCAGTAAAATGTTGCTTCAATGACACGAAAGTCTTTTTTGCATCGAATTGTGACTGGCAATGAAAAGTGGATTTATTTTGAGAATCCCAAACGCACAAAATCATGGGTTGATCCAGGTCAACCATCAACATCGACTGCAAGACCAAATCGCTTAGGGAAAGAAGACAAGGCTCTGCGTTTGGTGGGATCAGGAAGGTGTGGTGTATTATGAGCTTCTAAAACCAGATGAAACCATCAATACTGATCGCTACCGACAACAAATAATCAATTTGAGCCACGTTTTGATGGTAAAACGACCAGAATGTGCCAGAAGACACGGCAAAGTAATTTTGCTTCATGATAACGCACCATCACACACTTCAAAACCAGTTAAAGACATGTTAAAAGATCTTTCCTGGGAAGAATTAACCCACCCGCCGTATTCACCAGACCTTGCTCCTTCAGATTACCATTTGTTCCGATCGATGGCACACGCACTTCCTGAGCAGCATTTCAAAACGTATGAAGAAGTGGAAAATTGGGTCTCTGAATGGTTTGCCTCAAAACAAGAAAAGTTCTATTGGGACGATATCCACAAATTACCTGAAAGATGGGGGAAATGTGTAGCTAGCGATGGACATTACTTTTAATAAAGCACTTCTGATGTTTCTCTTGAAATTAATGTGTTTTCTTTGATTACAAAATCTGCCATTATTAACCGGTGCACCTAGTATCACCGTGAAAAAATTGTTATTAAAATTTGGTTAGCAGTTTCTATGTTGGTTTTACCTTAATCTGCTGTCATATTTGGTTCTCTGCTGTGGTCACTGCTTCTACCTGGAATGCCCAGATAGCTCCTCTCCTGTCCTGTCCCTCAACCTTCTTAAAATGGGATGTAACACCAACTCCATTTTTCTTACTTTGTAGAATCCTTAACAAAGCCATCTGTCCTAGCTCAGGTGTCTTAGAAAATTGAGCCTCAGGCAGCAAGAAGAGAGAAAGGATTAAATGAGGAAAGACAATTAGCTCATCAAAAAGAAGGAGGTGGGTTTGTGGGCCAGCCATGGACTCACAACCAGTTGCTCAGGGAAGCCATAGACACCCCACAGGAGCCTATAAGGGAGAGGGCCAGGGCCCATCCCTACCTCTGGTGGCTCTAGGCCGGATGGATGAACATACTTCTCAACCTTGGGGAGTCCCTGGGCCTGGCGGCACCCACTTCCATGCCCCTGCACAGGGCACCCTTGCCAGATAGCACCAGATGAGATGATGCTGTGAACTGGGATGCACCTGGAACCGCCTGCACTCCCCAATGGTGAAATAACCCAGCCTTGCATTTGTACAACTCTTTCTCCACCATCTGAATCTCACAGCTGAATAAAACAGAAAGAGGATGTTCAACAATAAAGAGTTTTTTTAAAAATAGAAAGAAAATGGCCTGACCTATTTCACAAATGGAATAGAGTTTCAGTGACCATCCCCCGCCCCAATTTCATATACTGCTAGGTTTTACCCCTCCTTCTAAGACTCCACCCCACACCCCATTTAAGATGGAAGTTCCTTGAAGCAAAAAAAACAAATCTCTTTTTTTCCTTTTATAAGCTTCTCCTTTTTAAATACTGACAACTGACAGCATATTTACTAAGAGTGCCATCTTTAAACACACTTATTTAAATTAATTCATTTTTCTAAATTTCTATGATCCTAACAGTTATGTTTTTTATAGGGCCAGAGCCCTAACATACTACATGATTTCAGGTAAATTACTAATATTACTCTAGTTAAAGCTGGAGTTTCTAGGCTTTTCTCTAGACCAAAATTAGGAAGAGAGTCTGGGCAGAGCCTCTAGCATAAACCCTATCAACTGGCCCTTATCCCAAAGACCTAGAACTGATGCTCATTTTCACACTCTTCAGTTCATTTCAAAAGTATTTCAACAAAGCTCTATGCTGGTCCCCAGGGAAACTTAAATAAAACAAACAAAGTCTGGGGGCTCTAGTAGGGAAACAAATATAAATCGACAGACAATACAATTTGTAAGTGTAAAGAGAAGAGGACTACAGAGTTCTAATGATTCCATAGCAGGGACACCTAACCCCGTCTGAGAGAGAGCAACATGGAGCGTCCTTCTCTTAACAAATTAAACAGACAGCATTCTAGAACCTGGTGAAATGATTTGAAATGTGACTCCTTGGAACACTCTTGCATTATTTTACATTCATTAATTCTACTACAGGACAAACACTGAGATACAATATTTCATGTCATCAGATAAAAGCACCGTACCATAAAGTTTAAAAAACTGGTTCTCTGCCTTGGAAATGTATTAACATAGGGGGAAAATGTATAATAAAAAAATAGAAATTGATGGCTGGGCATAATTTGAGATAGTAAGGCAAACAAAACAAGAAAAATATTAAGGAATATGAAAATCCTAAGAACATAGGATAGGTCATTAAAAATATAGTTGGAAGGTCTAGAAAAATATTTCAAAAAGTAGCTTAACTTGTGCTAGTATTGCTACTAATCCTATATAATAAAAGGCTAATATGCAAATCGACCGAATGGCAGAACGACTGGTCGCTATGACACACACTGACCACCAGAGGGCAGACACTCAACACGCTTCTGGGGAGCACCGCTCATCCAGAAGCCAGGTTCATGACTGGTGAGCGCAGCAGCGGTGACGGGAGCCTCTCCCACCTCCGCGGCAGCGCTAAGGATGTCCAACTGCCAAGCTTAGGCCCGCTCCCCACAACTGCCATCAGTTGGACATCCCCCGAGGGCTCCTAGACTGTGAGAGGGCGCAAGCCGGGCTGAGGGACCCTCCCCGCTGAGTGCACGAATGTCATGCACCGGGCCTCTAGTAAAAATATAAATGTTTTTCTTTCCTTCTTTAATAACTCAGTCCAAAAGCTGATTAGGTGGGGCTGAGCAAGGCAGACAAACGTAGGGTAATGTAGCAGGTGATCAAGCAGGGTAGTGAAGGTCTGTCTCCACTCAGCCTTGTGCGGAGCATCAGAGCCTAAGCAGAGCAAGGAGAGGGATGTGTGAAGCCCAGCCAGCATGAGGTGTTGGAGCCTGAATGAGGCGAGGACAACCACCATGGGGGAGAAGGGAGAGAGGCATCTAAAGACCAGTTACTTACAAAGGGGTCTGACTTGATAAGTAAATAGATTGAGAATAACAGGAACCAGGTTTCTCACTGTCTGAGAAGGGAGAAAAGTTAAACAAACCCGTAGTATTGGATTGAAGTCAAGGGTACCCGTGTGAAATCATGGTTTCAAATATGAATAAATACAGAAATATAGATGTAAATGTGTATGCAGTTCTGGCCACGGAGGGAGGCTGGGAACAATGTCACTGCAGTAGCAATGAGCACACGTAACAGTCAGATCTTGGTTTCTTCTCCATTTGAAGGAACTAGGGCGCCTTGGAGAAAGGGCTTACTTCAAGGCATGAGAAAGGAAAGAACAAGATGAAATGAACCTGGGAGCCAGGCTGGCGTGGCTCAGTGGTTGAGCATCAACCTATGAACCAGGAGGGCACCGTTTGATTCCAGGTCAGGGCACATGCGCGGGTTGGGGGCTTGATCCCCAGTGTGGGGAGTACAGAAGGCCGCCAATCAATGATACCCTTTCATCACTGATGTTTCTATCTCTCTTTCTTCCTTCCTCTCTGAAATCAATAAAAAATATATATATATTTTTAAAATGAACCGGGGATATTTCATTATGCCAGAAAGTAAAGTGCTTAAGAATGATGGGGACATATCAGAAGAACACAGAAACTAGCTTAAAAAGGCACCTTCTGGGTGATCTAAGATAATTTAGGTATGGACATAAATAACAGTAATGGCATACAACCCATTGCGTAAAATAGGAAGTCATGAGTCCACACTGATACACAGAAAAATGAACTTAAAAAATAAATGGAGAGCCCTAACCTGTGTGGTTCAACTGGTTGGAGGGTCGTCCCATACATCAAAAGGTGGAGGGTTCAATTCCCAGTCGGGGCAAATACCCAGGTTATGGGTTCGATCCCAGGTCAGGGCATGTGCAGACAGCAATCAATTGATGTTTTTATTTCTCTCCTCCCCTCCCCACCACCTTCCTCTTCCTAAAATCAATAAAAATATATATAAATAAATAGAGAGGAAAAAAAGCATTTCCTTAGTAGAATGGCAACTAATAAATACAGGGTGGGGCAAAAGTAGGCTTACAGTTGTGAGTACGTGAAACACAGAATTTATTCTTGTATTATTATTTATTTATTATTATATTATTTTTCCATGTGAACCAATGTAAACCTATTTTTGCCCCCACCCTGTAGAGAAAGAATGATGAAATTAGAAAATCCATTTGGCAAATACCATAGTCATTATTCAAAGAAAAATTTATCCCAAGCTTTTAAAATATGCAAATATACATGGTAAATTTTGAAGAGTGGTCTGAACTTTAGTTTCCCACTGTGTGGCTGTAGACGTGTAGATATTAGGAGTTAAAACTCTTTGACATACAGGCTATACCTAATTCTTAACTACTTCTCTGATTCTTACTTTCCTCACCTGTAAAGGGATCTGAACTAAATTCATGGTTCTAAACTGTTAAATTCAAGAAAGCCCCTTTGTTTCCCAGAAAAAATCTTACATGAAGCCACATATATATAATTCAGATAAATAACTTGTGAAAAAAATTTTCTAAGGGAAAATTTTAAATAACTAAAATAGGTAGTCTTAATGCCCGGGCCGGGTAGCTCAGTTAGTTGGAGTGTCATCCCATACACCAAAAGGTTGCAGATTCAACTCCTGGTCCAGGCACATACCTAGGTTGTGGGTTCAATCCCCGGTCAGGGCACATACAGAAGGCAACCAATCGATGTCTCTCTCTCTCTCTCTCTCTCTCTCTCTCTCTCTCTCTCTCTCTCTCTTCCCTCCCTCCCCCCCTCTGTTTCTCTCTTTCTTAAATCAATAAACATATCCTCAGGTGAGAATTTTTTTAAAAAATGGGTAGACAATGAAAAATGCTCAGAAATCTGGAGCTTTCAGACTTAAAAAAAAAAAAAATGCAGGTCATGAAAAAAAAGTCATAAACGATTCTATTTAGTCGTCCTCCCAGAATCTAAAACTCTTAGAGGAAGGTTTCTGAAAGATAAGTTGATTCAGAAATTAGTTTTCAAAAGATTATCAAAAACTGAACTAGTTCATTCATTTTTATTACATCAAACATAATTACCAAAGAATTTCACCAAAATACTGCCTAATTAGATGGGCTGATACTGGAAATCACAAAGATGTTAATTAAGAAATACCTGAGCTGGGAGGGAACTCAGAGGTCACAGACTCCAGCCCTCTGTCCTGGAGGACAGAAGCTCATCTCATTCAAGTGCCCATCTGCCTGTACGGTAGGAGACTCAGCGTCTCATAGGTACCCTGTAAACTTGGACTGGAAAGCTTTTCTAATAGTCTTACATTTAGTCTGAGAAACACTAGTTATTGCATAGAATGCACTATGTCAAAAAGCATAAAGAAAAAGAGCACCCATCGGTGAGGATTAAAAAAAAAATCTAAATAACAAAGTTAAATAGAAATTTAAATTTTCTATTTGGGTAGAGTGAAAATTAAGCCATTATTTAACTTCAAGGATAAAGAAATAATTATTCAGGCATCCAGACAGAAAAAGCAATGTGGGAAAATCAAGCCGTTCTCAGATTTTTCCCAAATAAAAAAGTAAGAAGACGATAGAACAAAATTTGGAGGGAAGGACAATGGGACTCGAGATTATATTCAGTCAAATTATTCACCTAAAAAGACAACAGTCAGATATTCTCAGACCTAAAAGAACTAACAAAATACCCATGAACGCTTTGTGAAGGTACTTGTAGGTGTGAGACAACTGCAGCAGCAGCAGCTGAGGGGCTTTCAGTGACAGCATCACCTCCTGACCCGGGTGGCACCTTAACACTTACAGTCCAGGGGTGGTGGCCTTTGGTCTTTACTCCCCCAACCTCTCAGGGATTTTTTAAGGACCCAATTTCCTGAATTAAAACCCTCTCTGCCAAAATGCCTAGAATGTTTTATTTCCTGCATTGAAACCTTATTGACACAGTACTTTACTGCTTTTATTTCGATTCTTTACAATTGCTGGTATCACATTTATTTTTGCAAAAGTGATACAGTGATTTTAGTGCAAGAAATAAAAAAGGAAAACAAGCATGACAAGAAGTTCATGCGTCTAACTCCACATGATGGGAATATAAAAGGCTATTATTATTATCTTTTACTTTTTTAATTCGCATTCCCAAAAATATTTCTCTGTTAAAGAAATAAATAGTTCACTTTAGCTGTGGAGAGAGGATTAGAGGGTGGAATCAGGAAAACCACTTAAAATGGTGATGGAATAATCCTAAACTACCTTTGCAGCCCACATTCTAAATAGATATTTTTATCCTAATTCTATTTGGTTGAAATAGAAGTAGATAACATTTAAATCTGTGGATGGTCAACAGTTCCTTCTATTTTCTTAAGCCCAAAGAGCAGATGAATGCCTTAAACCCAAAGTCAAACTAGTCTATGATGTTTCTAAACACACTGACCTAAATCACCCTAACATTTCCATTAAACAGATAAAAGTTCAAAGACAGGGCCGAAGACAGTACAAGTTTCCAGTTTCAATTCCATTTCAGAGGAACAACACTCAGAAATTTACACTTGTCATTCCTTATATGAATATATTAATACATTTATTTCTTGAGTCAATGATTTTATTCTTTTAGTACTGCAACAGTAAGCGAAGGGCTGCCTGTGATAATGGATAGTAATGTTTCACACAAGCTTTCAAAGGCCCTGACCAAAGACTTTCCCTAATGATGTATTTCTACTGTGAAGTTTGCAACACCATCCTTTTAAGTATTAATGAAGTGGTGATCTAAACCACACCAGGAAAAAAGCAGTCTGTTATTTTTAGAAGTGTAAAATTCATAATATGGACGGAATAATGACACACCTTCTAGTCTTTCTATGCACTTTCCAGATTGTCAAGGGCCATGCTACAGAATTTATTAAATGATCAAGTGGAGGGATTAGTACAAATGTAAGGAAGTTAAAAGCACCAGGAACAATGTCTGAACTGAATGAACTGCCCAAAGAGAGTGAATAACACTGTGGAAAAAGAGAAAATATATATTTTATAATAAAGAATAAAACTTCAAGGACCTTTTTTTTTTTTTTTTTTTTTAAGGATAAAAGTCTCAGCTACAAACCACCAAAACCAAAACTATATGCGCCCTGGCCGGTTTTACTCAGTGGTTACAGCATTAACCTGTGGACAAAGGGTCATGGGTTCGATTCCTGGTCAAGGGCACATACACAGGCTGCAGGTTTCCCCAATCCCAGTTGAAGCATATGCGGTAAGCAACCAATGTGTCTCTCTCACATCAATGTGTTTTGTTCTCTCTCTCTCTCTCTCTCTCTCTCTCTCTCTCTCTCTCTCTCTCTCTCCCCCTCTTCTCTCCCTTCCACTCTCTATAAAAACGAATGGAAAAAATATCCTCAAGTAAGGATTAAAAAAAAACAAAAAACTACAAGTACATACACTTTAAAACACATAAAATTCTAATAACCTATAACTTCTTTCTCAATGCTATAGAAACTGGAGCAATACCAAGTTATTTTAATTAGCAGACCCTTGAATGAATTGTACTGTCACATCTGAATGGCACATTTTTTAAACCCATATTCTATTGCTTACTTATTCTTGGAAAAGAGCAATAAACTACTTACGATGAAATAAACTCTCAACATTATATGTTAAAATTCTATGGTCACAGAAAATAGAAGCGAAGTTAAAATAGAATCAACTGTAGAGAAAACATGGTTAACCTGAATGTGGATAGCAGTAACATTTCTAGAAAGTGGGTAGTAAACAAGGGTATAGGCCCAGCCAGATGGCTCAGTTGCTTGGAGCATCATCCTGTGCTCCAAAAAAATGTTGCAGGTTTGATTCCCCAGTCAGGGCAAGTACAGGAGGCAACCTATCGATTTTCTCTCTCACACCTACGTCTGTCTGTGTGTCTGTGTCTCTCAACCTCTCTCTTTCTTCCCCTCTCTTTAAAATCAGTAAACATATCCGCAGTTGAGGATTTTTTTAAAAAGAAAAAGGAAGGTTATGTTTTCTCACATAACACTTTACTGATATAAATATGTTGAAGGTTGATTTTTCTCTTCTCTCTTTAGTTGGTTATTGATCAAAAGGCCAGTGCAGAGAGTTAAAGTTCCCATGGCAGGCAACAGAAAATAAATTACTATGTCAGCACAGATTATACGTCCAAATATACCACACATTAAATTCTTCTTCATATGTAATAATTGTCTTAGTGTGTCTAGGCTCCTGGAACAAAATACTGTAGACGGGTGGCTTATAAACAACAGAAATTTATTTCTCACAGTTCTGGAGGCTGGAAGTCTGAGATCTGGGTGCCAGCAGCTTCGGTGTCTGGGGAGGACCAGCGTCCTGGCCACAGATGACTACCTTTTCACTGTGTCCTCTCCTGGTGGAAGGGACAGGGGAGCTCTCTGGTGTCCCTCTTATAATTGTACTAATCCCACTCAGAAGGGCTTTACCCTCACCGCCTAACCACCTTCCAAAGACCTCACCTCCTAAAACCATCCTACGGGGAGCTAGCTTCAACATAAGAATTCTGCAAGGAACACAAACACTCGTCTATAGCAATGACTCTTTTATTCTGTAGTCCAATAAAGAATTGAACTGTTTCCTCTCCAGCACGTAAGTCTGTTACACAGGCTATAAACAACATGAGTAACCATTTTTATCAGTCAAGTAATTTTTAAACTTATTTTAAGTTAGTGTCTTGGAGGCTAGAGATCTGGGTTGTTTTGCTTTTTTAAGTCATAGACTACATGTTGAGAAATTTATTTATAAAAACCATTTGTACAAGTATTGTCCAATATTTATAAACACCATCTGCAATTTCCAGAAAAAAAGTTATAAGAGGATTATATGCAATGATCCAAAATAGAAAGTGGGATCACACTGAAAGAGGCCTCATATTAAAAGGAAAAAAGCTATTACTGTATAAGATTGAAAGCTTAGTATATTATATGTTGTTTAAAATTGTTCAGGAGATTCAGAGCTTTAAATATATAAATAGAAAGGTTCAATTAGAAGCATAGACATCAAGGATGGAAATAGCTAAAGCTGATAGAAATGAGGTAACAATGAGTTTGCAAATTGTAGATATCAGTCTGAAAATAGAAAAGAGTAGGAGGAAGTTGCTGAGACAAGTAACAGCAAGTGCTTAGTTGGTAACCGCGATAAAAGGATGAGCATCCATCATTCACTGCATGAGGCCTAAGAGAGTCCCCACCTTCACCCTCTTAAACTTCAGTTGGTGGCTCTAGCAACTCATAGACATTAATAAGTAACATTTAAGCAGTCTAAACAAATGGGCAGAAGCAATGGAGACGAACTAACATCTTTTAGGGGCTAAACTTCCAAGAGAGTTCTGAAGATTTGCAAATTAAGGAAACAGAATGATAAAATTTATTTGTAAATTAACAATGGTGCAAAATTAATGATAGTGGAAGTTGAGCCAAGTCCTTACTGCACTTTTACACTTAAATCTCATATTCATTGATGTCCTTAGTCCCAAGAGACACACTTTCACGATTAAGTAAATATTTTAGTTATAAAGTTCTTTCGCTTCAGAACAGTGAAAAGCAATGCAGCAATACGACCGCCACAAATCTGTCAGCCTGAAAATTAATATTCTAAACATACTGTCCAATTGGAGGCATTACTATGCCTTGAAATACTGCTGGTAAATTTAAAGGTGACTTAAATTGCAGGAATATGACCTAAAGCAGAAAAAAGTAGAAAAAATAGAAAGCAAGATCAAAGCTCACTTTTTCATTTCTCATCTCAGTTAATCCTCGTAACAAACCAAGAAGGTGAATATAATTATCTCAATTTAAAAATTAGACATCTGAAAAAAATTTAAAAAATAGGAATCTGAGGCTTGAAGATTGTAACTCACTCATCTACTATCATACAGCTAATAAGTATAAGAGGTAGAAGGGTCCAATATGCCTTAAAAACTTAACTTGATCGATTACCACACATCACCGCTCTAATGCTTAATGTGAAACAAAGCACTACCAGGTACTAATTTCAAGAGTGGCATATACTTTCAAATATTCAATTCTATTTTTCCAAAAATTGTTCTGTTAAATGCAACTATGCATTTATTAGAAGTCCTGAAATATTATTCAACATTAGAAAGTCACACCAGACAGTGAACAGCTAAAATATAGGAGATGTATTCTATTAATCTTTGCAATTCCAGTGCAAAGATAGTACCTATGTTCTAGATGTTAGGGGATAAATGGATGGATGGATACTGCACAGTAACCTGTTTGGAAACATTACCTGAGTTAAGAGATATACCTTTATATTGTAGCCCACATGCCAAGGAAGGACAAAATATCAATGATGAATAAAAAGTTTACAAACACTTACTGTGGTTAATTTATTCAAAGGAGGAAGGAAGATGAAATCTAGTGCTTTTCATAACTTATTTTTGATAACTTTTATCATCCTCAGGACAGAGATTTTTGTAAATGTGGTGACCTTCCAGAAGACATGTAAGAAAAACAGGGTTTAAAAATGGCAAAATCAAATTCTGAATTACTTTGTTTAACTTAGTAAAAGGAGGAAGGGAAGCCCTGGCCAAATGTGGCTCCACTGGTTGGAGCATCATCCCATATACTGAAAGGTTATGGGTTCAATTCCTGGTCAGGGCACTTGCCCAGGTTGCAGGTTGGATCCCTGGTCAGGGCTAGTACGGGAGGCAGTCAATCGAAGTTTCTTTCACATCAATGTTTCCCTCTCTCTCCCTCTCTCCCTCTCTCCCTCTCTCTCTAAAGTAAATAAAAAACATATCTTCCAGTGAGAATTAAAAAAAAAAAAAAGAAAGAAAGAAAGAAAAGGAGGAGGAAGGGAAGATGAACTTTAGTGCTTTTCACAACTTATTTTTGAGTAAGATATTAAACTTTTATCATCCTCGGAATACAGATTTCATAAATATAGCGACCTTACAGAAGATATGAAACTATAGAATAACAGGATTCAAAATGGCAAAGATTATGTTCTAAAGAACTACTTAATATGCCTAAAATACTCTTTAAAAAATACACATACTCAGTGATAAATCTTTATGTCCAAAACACAAAGATGCGAGAAAAAAAAACAACAGCATTCTTAAACTGTTAAGTTTTCTAGCATGTTCTTTAAAACCATAATGACTTTACTTCAAAAACATATTTTAGATCATAATAAGAATATAAAAAGAACTTAGTAAATTTTCTAATTAGCATTTCCTGTTGTAGGCAGTCTAACAAAACACCATGGTAATTTCTTCTATGACAACCCCTGAAAAGTTCCACAGATTCAGTGGACTAAAAAAGTGTTTTAAGGTCAGGGTAACAAAGCACTCAAAGCAGAGTACTAGGAGAAAAGCCACGGCAATTCAGTCTTGCTGGAATGCCAATCTCCCTGTGCCTAACTTCCATTACTCACTCTTCAGGACTCAGTTCAACACGACCTCCTCTGAAAGCCCTCTATGTTTGCCGCTGTGAGAGCTGGCATCCATTACCATATTTGTATACATGGCTGACTCCCTGCTACAAAAATGCACTGCATTCTACTAATTTTATATCCCAGCACAGAATAAACCCTTAATAAATAAATAGCAAAGAAAAAAAGGTATTACTATAGGGTAGAGCAAAAGTTGGTTTACAGTTGTTCGGATAGAAAATAATAAGTAATAAATAATAATAATACAAGAATAAACTGTCTTGTATACTCACAACTGTAAACCTACTTCTGCCCCACCGTGTATGCTGCATACCCAGCTATAAAATATTGAGAGTATCTATCAGGCAGGATACTGGTCTAAAACTGAGTTACTCTTACTACACCGATATCAAAGAGAAGGATGAATATTACCACAACAACTAAAATTTATTAAAAAAACTGATTCCTTATTAAATCAACAAGTACTTTCTAGGCAAGTGCTATGGGACAGGCAGTGTTCTAGGCACTGGAGGTAGAGAGCAGGGAACAAAACAGACAATTATCCCTGCCCCATGGAGTTTCTATTCTAGTGTAAGAAGATGGGCAAAAGAAAATAAATAAGCAGACTATATAGTATTGGACAGTGATCAGTGATCAGGGGAAAGGGAGGAAGAAACCAAGATGGCGGCATAGGTAAACACTTGAACTTGCTGCCTCGCACAACCACTGCAAAACTACAACTAAAAGACAAAACGGACATAATCCAGAATCAGAGGAAGGCTGGCTAAGTGGAAATTCTACAACTAGAAGGAAAGAGAAAAGCACACTGAGACTCAGAGGAGGTGTGGAAGTAAAGTGCAAAGGTACTGAGGCACGCGCATGGAGAGGGCTAGCAACTGAGTACGTGGCTGGCTTTTTCGATACGCAGGGAGTCACAAGCTCCCGACTGCTCTGAACTCCAGTTCCGGGCGAGACTCTGGTGACCCAGACTCATACGGGGGGAAACTGGACTGTCTGGCATCGGGGGGAACTTGAGGGCGGCTTTCTCTCAGAGGTGCTTTCAGCAATTACCAAGGGACACTGAGACCCAGGGGCCTCTTAGGGCAGGGCTGATGGGAAGCCATTGCTGTTTGCTCCGCCCCACCCCAGCTGTGCACAGAGAGTTTTGCATATGAATGGCCTGGTCCTTTGAAATCTAAACTTACCTAACAAACTGCAGCTGAGTCACAGAGACCCAGAACATCCAAAAGAAGGCCCAAGGCCCCACAGCAGCTTGCATTGCTTCACAGCTGGGCCTCATATGGGCACCTCCAAAACCTAAACAAAGAAGAGGAATCTGCAGATCTCTCTGTAGCTCCTGCTGGGTGGCCTCAGGCAGAGGCTAAATTAGCACCTCCTTGGAGATCCAAGAGCCAGTGTACCCAGGGGTCAGAGTAGGACCATCTAGATTACAACTCCTCAGATCCATAAGGGACACACTCAGGGGGCAGACGCAGTGAGCACCAAAGCCCCACTGAAGCAAGTCTTGCCTCATAAGGGTGTCTCCAGCACAGAAGTTCTCCCATCATAGACACAGCTGATCCTCACAGCCAAATGGCCTGGAGGTCAGTTCCTCCCAGTAATACCAACAACAATCAAGGCTTAATTACAACAAGACTGTGCACACAGCCCACAAAGGGGTGCACCTAGAGTGTCCACCTCAGGTAACTGGGGAGGCTGAGCCACTGGGCCCTATAGGACACCTAGCACACAAAGCCACTCTATCAACACAGGGAAGCAGCCAAAATATGGAGACAAAGTAACAGATCACAAATGAAAGAAATGGAGGAAAGCAAACTATTGGATATAGAGTTCAAAACCACGGTTTTAAGGTTTTTCAAGAATTTCCTATAAAAGGCCGATAAATTTAGTGAGACCCTCAAGGATATGAAAAAGGACCAACTAGAAATTAAGCATACACTGACTGAAATAAAGAATAATATACAGAGATCCAACAGCAGACTAGAGGATCGCAAGAATCAAGTCAAAGATTTGAAATACAAAGAAGCAAAAAACACCCAACAGGAAAAGCAAAAAGAAAAAAGAATCCAAAAATATGAAGATAGTATAAGGAGCCTCTGGGACAACTTCAAGCGTACCAACATCCAAATTATGGGGGTGCCAGAAGAAGAGAGAGAGCAAGATACTGAAAACCTATTTGAAGAAATAATGACAGAAAACTCCCCCCACCTGGTGAAAGAAATAGACTTACAAGACCAGGAAGTACAGAGAACCCCAAACAAAAGGAATCCAAAGAGGACCACATCAAGACACACCATAATTAAAATGCCAAGAGCAAAACACAAAGAGAGAATATTAAAAGCAGCAAGAGAAAAACAGTTAGTTACCTACAAGGGATCACCCATACGACTGTCAGCAGATTTCTCAACAGAAACTATGCAGGCCAGACGGGAGTGGCAAGAAATATTCAAAGTGATGAATAGCAAGAACCTACAACCAAGATTACTCTACCCAGCAAAGCTATCATTCAGAATTGAAGGTCAGATAAAGAGCTTCACAGCTAAGAAAAAGCTAAAGGAGTTCATCACCACCAAACCAGTATTATATGAAATGCTGAAAGGTATTCTTTAAGAAGAGGAAGAAGAAGAAAAAAGTAAAGATAAAAATTATAAACAACAAATACATATCTATCAGCAAGTGAATCTAAAAATCAAGTGAATAAAAAATCTGATGAACAGAATAATCTGGTGACTATAATAGAATCAGGGGCATAGAAAGGGAGTGGACTGACAATCTTGGGGGGAAAGGGCTGTGGGGGTGCAGGAAGAGACTGGACAAAAATCATACACCCATGGATAAGGACAGTGGGGGGGGCAGTAAGGGCATGGGGCCGGGTGGGAACCGGGTAGAGGGGAGCAATGGGGGGAAAAAAGAGGAACAACTGTAATAACCTGAACAATAAAGATTTAATAAAAAATAAAAAGGAAAAGGAGTTGCAGCATGACTGGCTCAGGGTGGGGGGTGCAATTCTACATAGCACTGCCAGGGCAGGGCTCCCTGAGAGGGTGGCATCTGAGGGAAGGGAGGGAGGAGTTTTATTAGTTGAAGATATGTTTTCCTTTGTTTAAAAACTCATTGTTTAAAAACATTATATTCTGTAAGTTGTTGATTATAAACAAAACTCCAAAAACAATGCCCTGTCTAGGCTTTCTTAAGGAGATTTCACAATCTATTAAATTTAGAAAACATTTAAAACAGAACTAATGGGATGTCACTGCCTGATGACAATGGGCCTATCTATGTATATGTTGTTTCCAAGGTAAACTTTTTTTCTTGATTATTACATGCTGTTTTAAATGCTTTTATTTTATAATTCAAACTTGCTATGGTACATTATCTATATCCCTTTAATATTAATCTAATAACTGACCACTATTAAATACGAATTATGTTCTAGGAACTATTCTAAATACTTGTATTACCTCATTAATATCCTCATAACAACTCTCTGAAGTAGGTACTATTATTATCCCAATTTTACAGATGAGACTGGCTTAGAGAGATTAAGTAATTTTCCAAAAGTCACTTAAAGACAGTAAATAGGCCAACTAAGACCACACTTTTCTCAAAAAATAAAGCCCAGGATCTTAACAACACTCTACTGCCTCAAACGCAAGAGCAGTTACATTACATAACATTTTAATATACCTGCTTATTAGTTGTTCAGATGCAAACTTATTAAGGAAGGAGACCTCATAAAAAAGTTTTTGTTCAATTCAGACATTAAGCAATACAAACTCCCAGAAACAAAATAAAGCACCTACTTTTAAAGACCACTTGAGGAATCTATTACATAAACACAGTGAAGAGTGATCCCAGAAGGGTCATTATGCTAAGAAAAAGAATGTAAGATGTAACTGAAGTTAACTACATCCTTCTGTATCTAAGAACATCTCTAGTCTCAGAGTTGTTCCTTTTAAATTAAACCAATACAGATGTGAGAAATACATTATTGATTGCTAGATCATTGTAACAATACCTAGCTAATAGCAACAATTAATAATTAAACCCAAAGATTAAGAACTAATGTAAAATGTTGGTGTTAGCACACACTATGATACGTATTTGTCATTTCAAGCTTTCATGATCTTTCTGGGGTAAAAGCCATTTTATATGACATGAGAAGATTTTGTCAAATATGTGTTTAGTATAGGGAAAAATTAGTCATCTTAATGAAATAAGTAATTCTGTGTTCTATCTTCAAAAATTCTATTTTTGAATGTGTTAAAAATTAAAACATACTAATTTCTATTCTAACAAAACAGATTTTTTAGGGTATAATGTTCTGATTTGATGGGTTCTGAAGTTACAGGTTTCAACTCAAATATTATCTCTACTTTGCCCTGGCTGGGTGGCTCAGCTGGCTGGAACATCGTTCCATACACCAAAAGATGGCAGGTTCAATTCCTGGTCAGGGCACATACCCAGGTTGCAGGTTCAATCCCTGGTCACAGTGTGAACAGGAGAAAACCGATCAATGTTTCTCTCTCACATCAATGTTTCTCTCTCTAAAAATCAATAAAAACATACCCTCGAGTGAGGATTTAAACAAATATATATATGCTTTGATGAAAATGACTTAAAAGTCTCTGATCATTTTTTTCTCCTGAAACTAATATAAGGAACTCAGAGTTAAGATATTTAATAAAGCAGAAAAAGGTAGAAAAAAACGAAAGCAAGATCTACTTTTTCTTGTAAATGTTTTCTTGTCCAATCATTTTCTAAACTGTGTTCCATAGAACATGTTAGTTTTCCTTGAAAAGCACAGATATTGATATTTTCCCATAAGATAGTTTAATATACAGTTGATTCTCCTTATTTGCATAATTAAATGAATAGCCAAAGTAACCTTGAGATAGAAGAACAAAGCATTATACTTCCTGATTTCAAACTCTATTACAAAGCAATCAAACCAGTATTGTATTGACATGAAAACAGACACAAAGATCAATGAAACAGAATAGAGAGCCCAAAAATAAACCCACATATATATGTTCAATTAGTGCAGCCACTCTGTAAAACAATAAAAAATTTTTAAACTAAAAACTGAATACAACAACAACAAAAGATATCTCAAAACAACAACAACAACAAAAGTCACCGTGAGCACTGAATTGGAGATTAGTGAGTCATAGTTCCTACGGAAAATGCAGGGTTAAGTTCCTGTGTGCCTTTCCATCAACTGGTCAATACACAACCTTGCTTTATGTGTGTTTCTGTTTAATATATATTGTTGATTCAATTAACATTGGACTTATGGCCAATTAACAGTATAACTCACACCTGAAGGCAGCTTAGCTAACACAATTTTTCTATAAGGCACACCTTTAGCCTTCTTGCTTTTAGGAACTCTAGACAGCATTTAAGCTTGGGGCCAATTTCAAACATTGAGACCACCAACAGAAAGCACAAAAACTTGAAAAATGTCTCACTAAATTGATCACAAAAAGGGTACTTGTTTACTATATGGGAAGGCAGGTTCAACCTCAGCTGGGGACATGCCCATGCTGCAACTCAAATTTCCAGCCACTGTATGCATACCTGCCAATGACCACAAAAGCACCTCATGTATTGGTTTTGGAATTACAAGTAAACTTAAGCAAGTAGGCAAATTAGCAAATTAGAATCCACAAATAATGAGGATCCACTATATAAAATGTGAAGTACCTACATGTAGTATTAGTATGTGAAAAACTATACTTTAGTGCTATGTTATACAATGTCAGTAAGTTGAACTTAAAGGTTGCTGGACAACTGAAGATCTGACTTCTGACCTCAAGTGATGCAAAGGTGGCATTTCACTAACATTTGTCATTTGATGTGTGTCATCACTGACTGGGCCACATATTTTGTTTTATAATCTATACTAATAATAGAGGAATATGCAAATTGGCCGGAACTCCGTAATGTAACAACCAAACAGCAGGGACCTGAGGTGGCATGGCACCTGGCCGGGGTGGGGGACCTCAGGCCGCAACCCCCACCTGGCAAGGCTTGATGGAGGACCTGAGGCTGCACCCCGGCCCAGCGGGCTTGATGGGGGACCTAAGGCTGCGCTCCCCACACAGAGGGGCTTGATGGGGGTGGGGTCGGCCGGGTCTGGGTCTCACCCAATGTGGGTGGGGCCGGCTGGGTCTGGGTCTCCTGTGTTTTTGAAGCACGTGCAGGTGGTGGGTGGGGAACTGACTCTAGGTCTCGCGGCGCGCCCCAGACTCTGACAGGAGAGAGATTTTAATGTACATTTTACTATTTTTTTCATCTCTGACACTTGTATTATAAAGAAAGGGCAAATAGTAATATTAAAGTATTTCCTCTAATTAATTCCCTTTTAATGTGCACAAATTTCGTGCACTGGGCCATTAGTATAAAAATAAATTTCAATGGTTTCTGCATCAGAAGCAATTCTAGTAGACATGTTTATACTCTGTTTCAGGGGCTAAAAGAAGGGGATTTTTCATAAAACGAATACATTTTATCAAACAAGTTCCTATTGGTGTACTGTCACTACATTATAATATGCTAAGTATTTTTTGTTCAAATAAGTATTAGTAATGCTACTGATAGCTAAGGCCTTTTATTATCCAAATGTTTAAGAGTTAATGTTTAACTTATTTAAGAAACTAATTAAAAACTTAGGTCAGTTTAATGTAAGTTCAGTTTACCACCCATATTATTCTATTTAAAAATCTGGTAAATTTTAACAACCTTTCTTAGGGATTATTGATTTTATTATCAACACTTAACCCTTTGCTTATCCTATCTAATAAAAGGGTAATATGCAAATGAACCGTCACTCCATCACAAATATGGCGGTGCCCATAGCCACAAGATGGCAGCGCCCAGTCCTCTCAGCCCTGCCCGAGTCCCCCAGTCCCAGGGGGGCAGCCGTTGAGAGCGGGCAGCGTAAGTGGCCTGGTGGAATGCTTGCTTTGTCACCACGGCAATAAAGCAAGCGTTCCACCCGGGCCACAAAGGGCCTCTGGGCAGCAGGCACGGAGTGGTGGGAGGGTGGGGAACGCTTGCGTCGTCGCTCCAGTGATGATGCAAGCGTTCTGCACCCGGCTGCGGATGGGCCTCTGGGTCGCGGAGAGCCTCTGGGCAACGGGCGCGGAGTGGCCAGGCCCCGCAGAGAGCTACTGGCACACGGATTTGTGCGCAGGGCTACTAGTAATAAATATTAGGCTATGCAGACTTTCAGCTTCTAACATCTCAATAACATCTTTATAGTAATCATGTTTCGAAGTATGGATAACTGTAGGGATTTTTTTGTTTTTGCTTTTACAGAAATGGTAAATTATTAAAGGATCACTTTATATAGAAACAGCAATTAATGCATGCTTCCAGGTGGATAATTCCATCCACCTTTGATTATTCCTACAGAAATGTTTAATCTACCTTCAGAAATATGAAGTACGATGCCATCTATTTATGAGATACAAACTGAGTGGTATCTGAACTCCCTTAATATATGAGAATTCAAAAATTTTATTTGCTTTGTTATGTAATGAGTTACACCCAAATTTAAAAACCAAATTTAAAGGTTTTATTATTACAATGCAAACATGTAACCTGCAAAAAAAATTAAAAATAGAAAAGAAGAGAAAACACCCATAATTCCGTAATACAGTGGGAACCAATTTAGCTCTGTTATCTCCTTCCAAGGTGCTCAGAGTCTATACATGGTATTATAATTTCTTTTTTCTGCCCAATACACTGCATTTTCCATGTCAACATTTATTTATTTTTTCACTTACCTGCTCAGTACATGCTGAACACCTTTTACTTGCCAGGCACTGTGTACCTGATGTAACAGTGATTTTTTTTATATAGATATAGAATGTGAATTTAACCAATACTTTATTGTCAAACATTGTATCATAAACAAGGAAGGAGAAATAATCTTTCTAGCTAAACATTCAAGTAGTTGGGGAAATTGCTTGCTTTATAAATTGGTTCATGATGAATTTCAACTGTCAGGATTCAATAAGCTTTTTCGTTCTGGTTTCTTCTTTAGTGTCACATTTTAAAATTCCCTCCAGCCCTGAAACTATGCAATTACTTACCTATATTTACTCTAGTATTTTTATGATTCACTTACTATAAATTTTTATCTTCAACCCATCTGGGAACTATGTAGTTCATAGTGTGAGGTAGGGATTGGTTTTCCAATTTTTTAAAACTAAATGGTGAGCCAGTTGCCTCAAGAGGATTATTAAATAATCCCTCTTTATGCCATTGATTTGAAACATTATCTGTATTGGAAGATATATCCTTATGTATTAACTAGTGGCCCGGTGTACAAAATTCGTGCATGGGGGTGGGGGTGGTGTCCCTCAGTCCGGCCTGCACCCGCTTCAATCTGGGACCCCTCGGACATCCCTCTTGCAATCCGGGACTGCTGGCTCCTAACTGCTTGCCTGCCTGCTTGATCGCCCCTAACCATTCTACCTGCTGACCTGCTTGCCCCCAACTGCCCCCTCTGCCAGCCTATTCACCCTCAACTGCCCCCCCTGCCAGCCTGCTCGCCCCCAACTGCCCCCCCAGCCTGATTGCCCCCAACTGCTCCCCAGCTCGCCCCCAACTGCCACCCCGCACAGCCTGATCACCCCCAACTGCCCTCCCCTCCTGGCCTGATCGCCCCTAACCACCTCTGCCTCGGCCCCGCCACCATGGCTTTGTCTGGAAGGACGTCTAGAAGATCTCCCGGTCTAATTAGCATATTACCCTTTTATTAGTATAGATGGGCAAGTTTCTGGAATTTGTATTCTGTTCCAATGATCTTTCAGTTTATTTCTAATTCAAAGCCACATTCATTTTTTTTGTAGTTTTGTGCTAAGTTTAATTATGTCTTATTGGTTAAGTCATTCTTTCTTATTCTCCTTTTCAACATGTAACTAGATATTATTTTATGACCTTTCAGATCATTTTAGTAAGTTAACCAAAATTACAACAGCAAATGTATTTGTAATTGTGTGCAATGCACAGATAAATTAGGTAAAACTTTTAGCCTTCATCAAATATTTTTTGTCCCTCAGCAAAGTTTCAGTTTTCTTAATGTTTTGCATATTTCTTAAGTTTTTCACTTTTATCTCACTAAAGAAATCTTATATTACTAGAGGCCCAGTGCACGAATTTGTGCACAGGTGGGGTCTGGCCGGCCCACCCCGATCGGGGCCGATGGGGCCTGGCTGGCTGAGGGGAGGGGATGCGGGAGGTTGGCTGGCCGGCCCCACCCCCTGGTCAAACTCCCAGTAGAGGTGTCAATTTGCATATTAGTCTTTTATTATATAGGATTTGAGTTTATATTGGGCCATTCCTATGAAGCTTGCTTAATACTTGGTTTTAATTGTGGTAAAATACATGTCACATAAAATTTACCATTTTAACCATGCTTAAATGTACAGTTCAGTGGTATTAAGTACATTTACATTGCTGTGCAACCATCACCACCATCCACCCACAAAACTGAAAAGTCTATACCCATTAAACACTAACTTTTCATCCTTCCCCCCTTCCCCGTTCCTGGAAACCACCCTTCTATTTTTGTCTCTTTGAAATTTAACTACTCTAGGTACCTCATATAAATGGAATCATATAGTATTTATCCTTTTGTGATGGACTTATGTCACTTAGCATAAAGTTTTCTGTGTTCATCCATGTTGTAGCATGTGTTAGAATTCCTGTTCTCTTTAAAGCTGAATAATATCCCACTGTGTGTGTGTACACACCACATTTTGTTCATCCATTTATCTGTCAAGGAACACTCGAGTTCTTCTTTTTGGCTCTTGGGAATAATGCTTCTATGAACATGAGTATACAACTGCTTTATAATTTAAATGTTTTATATATTATGTGCTCATGTTATACTTTCAATGGTTATTTAAAGTATACATCATTTCCCAGGCTTCATCAGTATGAGGTATACATGAGGTCACAATGACAACAATAATCCATAATTTACTGTTTCTCTTACTTGTTCACATAGGACCCAGTCCTCCTCCTTCACCTATTTCCCAGGGAATCTCTCAGGTAGTATGCTCATGGTTTGCCTTGATATGAAAGTCTAGCCCATGTAACTTCCCCTGTTCATTCCAGCCTCTCAATTACACCACTACACTAAGGCCTTCCTACCTAATAAAATGGTAATATGTAAATTACCATCATTCCGCTACGCCCACGATTGGGCCAGCGGGAGGCACAGGGGGTGGGACTCGGGGTGGCCGGGGTAGCCGATTGGGCCAGCGGGATGCTGAGCTTGCGTCGCCAGTAGCGGCACGAGCTCAGCGTCTGCACCACGGCTGTGCTCGGAATAGAAGGGGCCTCTGGGGCAGCGAGCTCACGTCCCACCGCGTACCATCAAAAGCGGGGGAGCTGGGTGCCTGTCTGCTCCGGCACCAGGCCTTTCAGAAGCCTCCACCGAGCCGGAGGCTTCTGAAAGGCCTGGTGCACCAGCGGACAGGCACCCAGCTCCCCCGTGATCGAAAGCGAAAGCGTGGGAGTTGGGTGCCTGTCTGCTCCGGCACCAGGCCTTTCAGAAGCCTCCACCACGCCGGAGGCTTCCGAAAGGCCTGGTGCACCAGCAGACAGGCACCCAGCTCCCCCGCGATCAAAAGCGAAAGCATGTAGGGGACCCTACACGTGCATGATTCAATCATGCACTGGACCTCTAGTAAGATAATAATGCTGTAGAATGATTTTTTTTCTTGTCCCTTCATTATGTCCACTCTCCTGTTCAATACAAATGAAGGAGCTGACCCAACATGTTAGAGTGCTTCTTCTTTAAGAAAAGGAGATGAGCCTAGCCAATGTTGCTCAGTGGTTGAGGCTCAACCTATGAACCAGGAGGTCACGGTTCGATTCCGTCAGGGCACACGCCCAGGTTGGGGGCTGGATTCCCAGTGTGGGACCTGCAGAAGGCAGCTGATCAATGATTCTCTCAACATTGATGTTTCTATCTCTCCCTCTCCCTTCCTCTCTGAAATCAATAAAAATACATTTTTTAAAAAAAGAAGAGATGAAAGACCATGAATACTCAAATGGTAATAATTGAGAATTGTGACATGTATGGATGATAAGGTATAAGTGTTACCAGGAGAAAGTTGGATCTCCTTCAACTTCCCTACCTACCAAAAGGTTTTCAATCAAACCTGATTTCTGTCCTGCCAAAGGCAGAATAAGCATGGGAATGTTTTCATTATGGCCAAACTTCATTAGCACCTCACTCACGTGCATACTTGTTCATAGAGGGGCACCTTCTACCTCAAGATTCTGGAATATATTGCTAACAATTACTAGCATTTACTATCCACCATTGAGCTAAAGATTTTATTTCTTCAATCCTCACAAGAGCCTTAAAACGGTGTACCTATGAGGAAACTAAAGCTTAGACAGATTCTGTGATTTAACCAATAAGAACTGGAACTGGGACTCATGAGTTACGTCTGCACATTAGGGTTTCAGTTGTATGTTTTTCTTAAATTCCAACCAGATCTATTTATTTCTCTGAGGAACTTTCGTTTTCATGTTCTTAGTAAAATATTCTTTGTATTTCAATGATGGAGGGACACCAGCTATGCATACATGATCTAGATATTTCCCCAGCAAAACCTATTATTAATGTATCTGTAATATATATTTAAAGTAATTAAAACTGTACACCTTCTTTTGGTAATCTTTTATTTTATTTCTTCTTCTTTTTTCACTTGAATGACTACAGTTTACTTCAATGCAATGATTTTCTCTTCCACCCTTCCTCAGATGCTCACTTCCTCCAATTTGTCTCAAGAGCTCATTCTCTACCCAATATAAATTCCAGAACTCTACCCAATATAAATTCCAGAACTTGTTATTTTAATCTCTCCTTTGTACCCAACCTCAATCTCCCTGTCCATTCTGGTTCTGCCATTCTTAATCACAAATCCCATAACCCTGGTTTACCCCAGTTCTCCACTTACTCTATGCCTTCACCCATGCAAGTGAACATGGCCCCATAGCCAGGTTGACAGTGCTTATCTTAAATTCATGGTCACTCACTTCATGTGCTCTAAATCCACACTGTATTTCTCTATTCAGTTTTCCATTCTCCTATTCAAGTATTTCACACCTTTCCTTTTCTCCTCAAATTTCTACTATATTCTATGCTGATTCTCAGCTGATGACCTTGTTCACCAAGGGACCTGAATATCAGAGAACTTCTAAAAGTACCTACCTAACCTGCCTCTATTGCACTGACTAAGAAAAGACCAGCTCCTCCGAAGATCATCCTGCCTCACATATTTAAGAACATCGTTCCAGTAATTTTCCTTTATTTTCTGCATTATCTAGTCTTCCTTCTCAATTGGATTATTGTCCTCATGCCATAAGCATATCCTTCTTTCTCCTAAAAGAAAAAAATCATTTCACATAAAAAATGTCCTCATTTGAACCCCAGGTCCTTTTCTAGCTATTGCTTCATTTCTCACCAAGAGTTTGTTTTAGATGCTTATTTTAGTTTAAAGATCAAACTAGCTCTGGAACAACACTATTCCCTTTAATCTATATATATAAAAAGGCAGTGACCGTAATGATTGAAGGCTCGACCAAACACCAGGAGTCACTCCTGCAGTCAGTGCTGGGTTGCCGTGGTGACCCAGCACTGACTGCTGCCGCTGTGGGCGCGGCGACCCAGCACTGACTGCTGAGGATCAGGCCCAGAGAGAGGCCTGGAGAGAGAAGCAGGGTCTGATCCATAGCCTCTGTGGCAGCTGTTGATCAGCCCTTGTCTCTCTCTTTCTCTCTGGGCCTGGCCAGCAGTGCACCTCTTTTTCTCTCTAGGCCTCTGTGGGGGCTGCTGATCAGCCCTGCCTCTCTGATCAGGCCCGGAGATGCTGGCTGGCATAGAAACCGACCAATCAGAACCAAATCTGGGTGAACTGTGAGGAGCCAATGGCTGCCTAGGAGGCAGAGCTTTTGACACTGACTGGCATAGAAACCGACCAATCAGAACCTAATCTGGGTGAACTGCGAGGGAGAACCTAAGGTGGAAGCTGAGGAGGGGTTTTAAAGCAGTTGGGGGTAAGATCAGGCCGGCAGGGGAGGGCAGTTGGGGGTGAGATCAGGCCATCAGGGGAGGGCAGTTAGGGGTGATCAGGCCAGCAGGAGCGAGCAGTTGGGGCAAGATCAGGCAGAAAGGGGAGGGCCATTGGGGGCGAAGATCAGGCTGGCAGGGGAGGGCAGTTAGGGGTGATCAGGTAGGCAGGGGAGGGCAATTGGGGGCGAGATCAGGCCGGCAGGGGAGGGCAGTTAGGGGTGATCAGGCAGGCAAGCAGGCAGAGAGGTTAGGGGCGATCGGGCAGGCAGGCAAGCAGAGGGGTTAGGGGCAATCAGACAGGCAGGCAGAGGCAGTTAGGGGCGATCAGGCAGGCAGGCAGGTGAGCGGTTAGGAGCCAGCGGTCCCAGATTGCAAGAGGGATGTCCAACTGCCGGTTTAGAGGTTCCCAATTGGAGAGGGTTCAGGTTGGGCTGAGGGAACCGCCCCCCACACCCCGTGCACGAATTTCATGCACTGGGCCACTAGTATGCTTATATTTGTTTATATATTTAGTAACTTCTCTCTGAATAGAATATAAGTTCTCATAAGTAGGGTGTTTTATGTTATTTTGCCATTGTAGCATCTACAATAGTACTCAAATATTGGTTGAATGAACAGACAGGTAATTTAGTATCATATTGAGAAAGCTGTGCTAAGAAATTTAGATGTTATCCCACTAGTAATGGGCAATGTCTAAGAGTTTATGCAAAATTATGATCACACTTCTCCTTTATAAAGACAATTCTAGAAGAAGAATAGAGAGGAAATCCATGGCAAAAATCAAATGATAAATGATAAAGGTTAAGTGAAAGTTAGGGTAAGCAGCAATAGAAATAGAAAGGAAGGGATGAAATCACAACAGATACATGCAGTAGACAGAGGAAGAGCGTATAATAATAGTTAAGTCAGTCAACAAACAAGTCACCTGATAGCTGTGTGAACTTGGGCAAATTATCTGTCCTTGGTTTCCTTGTTTCTAAAATGGGGATAATAATAGTACCTACCCACTTCTTAGTTTTATTATGAGGATTAAATGAGATGATATATGAAAATACAGAATTGACCACATTTGTTGACTGCTGACAGCTCCAAGAGGAAAGGGACGGTCTGCTTTGTACACTGCTGTATCCCCAGGCCCTAGTCCTCTGCCTGCCCTCAGTAGGCACTTAATGCATATCTGCAGAAAGCAAGTGAATTTATAAAGATGATTAACAAGACAAAAAGTCAAGGTTAACTACAAGACAAATCCTTCCATAAGATATAAAAGTAGTGAAGCAAAATTTGGCCTAGAGGTGGGGGCACTGTGTATATACCTACTCAGTTTGAGAATATTGAGGCTGAGATGGTTACTGAACCAACTACAGTAAGTGTCCAATGGGCAAAGGAAACATAGGTCCAAATTTCAGGAGAGAGTACAGGCTAGAGAATGACTTGTACACTCTTTCTGGTAGTTGAAGCCTAACCTAATCGATCAGATCAACTAAGAAAAACACAAATCGAGCTAGAAGAATCCTAGGAAACAAAAACATTTAGCATTAGCAAAAGAATCAGGGATAGAGAGAGGCAATAAAAAGATAGTAAGAATAATAGAAATCTGAACCTTGATATTTATCTTTCTCTGACTGACTTATTTCACTTAGCATAATGCTCTCCAGGTCCATCCATGCTGTTGCAAATGGTAGGAGTTCCTTCCTTTTTACAGCAGCATAGTATTCCATTGTGTAGACGTACCACAGTTTTCTAATCCACTAATCTGCTGATGGGCACTTAGGCTGTTTCCAAATCTTAGTTATTGTAAATTGTGCTGCTATGAACATAGGAGTGCATATATCCTTTCTGATTGGCATTTCTAGTTTCTTGGGATATATTCCTAGAAGTGGGATCACTGGATCAAATGGGAATTCCATTTTTAATTTTTTGAGGAAACGCCACACTGTTCTCCACAGTGGCTGCACCAGTCTGCATTCCCACCAGCAGTGCAGGAGGGTTCCTTTTTCTGCGCATCCTCACCAGCACTTGTTTGTTGACTTGTTGATGATAGCCATTCTGACAGGTGTGAGATGGTACCTCATTGCCGTTTTGATTTTTATCTCTCAGATGATTAGTGATCTTCAGCATGTTTTCATATGTCTCTTGGCCTTCTGTATGTCCTCTTTCAAAAAAGTGTCTATTTAGGTCCCCTGCCCATTTTTTGATTGGATTGTTTATCTTCCTTTTGTTGAGTTGTATGAGTTCCCTATAAATTTTAGAGATTAAACCCTTATTGGAGATAACATTGGCAAATATGTTCTCCCATGCAGTGGGCTTTCCTGTTGTTTTGTTGATGGTTTCTTTTGCTGTGCAGAAGCTATTTATTTTGATGTAGTCCCATTTGCTTATTTCCTCCTTACTTTCCATTGCCCTACAAGCTGTATCGGTAAAAATATTGCTACAATGAATGTCTGCTATTTTGTTGCTTATGACTTCTTCTAAGATTTTTATGGTTCCCTGCCTTATGTTTAAGTCCTTTATCCATTTTGAGTTTATTTTTCTGTATGGTATAGTAAGTTGGTGGTCTAGTTTGGTTATAATAGTTTTACCAAGTCTTTCAAATAGTCAAGAAAGGATGGAGGTCTATATATCCTACTGATTGAATTATTTAGAAGACACATGATTCAGAAATAACTGAGTTGTCAGGATTTTACACCAGTTTTTAAAAATGATTCTAATAATCTGAGATACAAAAGCATACTGTGTATTTCTTTAATCCTCATTACCACTTTCAAAGTAGGAATCACTACATCTATTTTGCAAATGAGAAATCTAAAGTTCAGAGAGATGAAGTGTATTGATCAGAGTATGCTAGCTCACAAGCTTAATGCAATAAAGGGCTCTACTTCCCTCTTAGGTCACAATTCAATGTGGTTTGGAGGCATGAGCAGAGGCTCTGCTCCATGAAGTCACTTGGGGTTCCAAACTCCTTCCACTGGACAATATACATCGAGCTGGCAGGTGAGGGGAGAGACAGAGAATGGACAGTCCCAAATATGGCTTTGGAGGTCAAGTGACAAACATCACTCTCACTCATATTCCACTGGCCTGAACTCAGTTACATAGCCCACCTATCTGCAAGGGGGAAGTGAAGTCTAAAGGTAGACCAGGAAGAACAGGAGACACACTGATCTTGATGGGCACAGCATTTTCGGTAACATTAAAAGTAACGTGGCTGAGGTCATCCAATGGTAAGTACATCCAATGGTAAGTACCCTTCTGAACCCAATCCATCCTATGGAATGCATGAACCCCACGCTAAGAGCTCTTCTGTATAATACCTTACATCTGACACAATTACCTTGCTCCCCACTTTCTACCTGCTCGCTCTACACCCACCCCACCCCCACTTCAGTCCCACTGATCTCCTCCTGTTGTAGCTTCTGTCTCTTGAAACAGCAGATGCTGTTCCTTCTGCCTACACTGCTTTCCCCCAAAGGTCTGCATGGCTCATTCACTCCAAACCAAGCTCAGATGTCACCTTCTCAGGATGACTTTCTCCTTCCCAGCTCACTTTATGTTTTCCTATAGCCCTTCTCACCTTTTACCATATTATGCATTTTACCTGTTTCTGCATTTATAAATTCTTCTTGCATTAAAATGTGAGCTACATGAAAGCAGAGGTTTTTGTCTATTTGGGGGTTTTTATAGCTCTATCCCTGGCACCTATGCTTGGAACACCATAAGTATTTTTTTGAATGAACTGAAGGGCAACAAAGGAGTAAAAAAGAGAAGTAGGTGGGTAGATACACGGTACTGAGAGTGTTCTAGTTCTGAAGCAGATTCACAGGGGCTCACTATGCTTCACAAATTACAGATTTATTATATATTCATAATTTTAAAGTACTATATAATTTTGTTCAAATAATCCAACTCAAAATAGTATGCCTGCTCAGGTATACACCTTTGAATCCTTTCTTATCTAAATAAAAGTGAGATGGAGAAAGCTAGGCCCAAAAAATGTCCTTTTCATTCCTTGGGTAGTTAAAAATAAACTTTACTCATATTTTTTCTTCAACTATGCCTTAATAGGCCAAATGGAAAATCACTTTATATAATTCATTTTAACACTTTTAAATATCATGACCTTTTAAAAATAGCATCTTACCTATAGAAGTGAAACTAACAGTTTTCTTTGAAAATCTGTATGAAGAGTTCAAAACCTATAAGGATTTCTTCTAAATGTGTACTAAACATGTTTTCCAAGAATCTCAAGATTTTCCTAACAGTCATTAAAATTAATATAAATTTCAGCTGAAATTTTTTATTCCAAAATTCACTTTTCAAACATATACTCTTAAAACATGTCACACAAAAAATGGGATTAAATTGCAAAAGGGTATTATGAAACCTATAGCACTGGTGAGAGACATGCTCACAGATTTTAAAAATTAATAATAAGGACAGGGCAGGAAGGAGGAGAAAGGGAAGGGAGAGAAGGGGAATGAATTTAAGGGACGGGGGAGGGGAGAGACAAAGAGGAGTGAGGAGACTGCCTGCACACATCTATACTTGTACCCTGTCAAGTTTTAAAATCCAGGAAGCCCATAGGACTACTAAAGGAAGGCATTTGGAACCCATCCATTGCATCCATTGTGCCAAGGAATAACAGTACCGTAGTTAGAAGTCCTGCTTTTGAGTCCCAGCCCTGCCATTTACTCAGCAGATAGTCAAACTCAGTTGCAGTGTTATCATTTGTGAAATTCAGATAAATTCATGCCACTGTTAGATGAGATCATGTATATAAAACTGCTGTGTAAGCAATAAAATCTAAGTAGAAAGGTATTTTTAAATTTCTGACATAAATGCTTCAAGCTTATATAAAAAAGATTTATCATACTGAACTAGAGGCCCGATGCACGAAAATTCGTGCACTTGGGAGGGTCCCTCAGCCCGGCCTGCACCCTCTTGCAGTCTGGGAGCCCTCGCTCCTTACCGCCCTCCTGCTCCTTACTGCTCCTTACAGCTTGGCTCGCTGCTCCTTAGCACAGCCTCAGAGGCGGGAGAGGCTCCCGCCACCACTGCTGCACTTGCCAGCCCTGAGCCTGGCTTCTGGCTGAGTGGCGCTCCCTCTGTGGGAGTGCACTGACCACCAGGGGGCAGCTCCTGCGTTGAGTGTCTGCCCTCTGGTGGTCAGGGAGCATCATAGTGACCAAGCCGTTCCTCCGTTCGGTCGATTTGCATATTAGGCTTTTATTATATAGGATTATATTCCAGTGGTTTGAAAATATCCTGGTATTCAAACAGCATGGTGAGAAGATTAGAAATTTCATTTAAGGTTAACATGATAAAGTTAATCTTATTTCCTTAGTATAAAACAAGAGCCTAACAGTCATTTTGTTATCTTCATAACAAAAAGCACAGGGTAGGAAATTGTTACCATATATGTTCACTTAAAAAAATAAGCAGCAATCTAAAATAGAAACAATGTACATTGACACTACATCTCATAAAGCAGTGAAATTAAGGCTATGATCAATAATGGTTACTGATAATGTTAAGCCACTTACCCAAATCAAAAATGCAAATGTATATTCAAGTAACAAAATATTCGCAGTGAAAAGTACTGGGTACCCAACAAGATGACACAAATTTGCCAAGGGAAAATGTAATGTTCTAACATGTTATGGTCTTTTTTTAAAGGTCTATTTTTAGACATAAAGCAAACGCTCTTTAATTAAAACCTTTGCTTATAAACACATTTCCTGAGTAAGTAAAGCCTAACAAATCCAATATGAGTGAAGCACTGTCCCCTGGAAACAGAAGGAGCCCGGAGTCGTTGACAACAGTAGTTGCATAGTTTCATATAACCTTTCCTCAACTCCCGCCACAACAGCAAACATGCATCCTTAACCTAAGTGAAAGCTTTCTAAATTTAGATACTTTCAAATAATGCATCTTAAGTTATACGTAAAGGTTTAATAAATTATTTATAATGTCTCTTATCTTTAATATTGGGATATCATGTTTAACTCGCAATCAAAATGGAAAGAAAGCTGTTATACCATATATTACTGTACCAAGACTCAAAGTTTCCAGTCTATATTTAGTTCACATTAAAATGGAAGCAAAGACGCAAACCAAGCTAAAAATAAAATGTTCTACGAAGATGAGATTTTTAAATGGATTGAAATCTAGCTTTATTTGGTCCCTTAAATGTTGATCGTATTTGGCAGCACCTTAACCGCACAGTGCTCTGCAAACCTAATTTCCCATCATCTAGAATAGGGGTCAGCAAACTGCCTCCCATAAGCCAAACCTATGGGCCATATCCTTCTGGCACCTAATTTTGTGCAGCCACCAGCTAAGAAGGTTTTTACATATTTAAATGGATTTTTTTAAAAAAGAATATTTCCTAACCCATGAAAATGTTATAAATTCAAATTTCAGTGTCCTTAAAGTTTTATTGGAATACAGCCACACTTACTTACCGAAGTACAGTCTATGGTTGCTATTACACTACAAAAGTAGAGCTGAGTAGATTTGACAAAGACTTTCTGGCCCACAAAGTTACAAATATTTACTACGTGGCCTCCATAGAAAAAGTTAGCCAACTTCTGCCCTAGATGAATGTTACTCTTATTTTTCAAGGTATCTTCAAGCTCATCACCTATCAAAATGTAAATGTTCCTACTTGCTTCTCATATCATACTGAGTTTTTGAACAATAAACCTTTCACTATTACTTTATTTCCATGTCTTAACCATCTTCTGGCCATGTCTTGCTTTCTCATACTATTGGGATCATTACCCAATCCAATGAGTCCACCCAGAACTGTGGGTTAAAGTTTTAAATAATACTTTCTAACCTACGCTGCTTCTGTTTCAAATGCTGGATGCGAACCATCATGACCCACTAATGGGCTGCCACCTACCATTTGAAAAACTCTGAGCAAGTTTCCTCTAGTCCATTTTTATGATATGATAAAAGATAATGTTTTAATTGCACAAACTACATCTCATAAGGCAGTGAAAAATACAAGTCAATATTTCCATATACTACCTTATCATAAAAATACAAGAGTTTGTTCATACATCCTTCAAGTTAATCTAAAAATGAGGCACTAATGGAAGTGGTGATTATTCTTTTCTCTATTTTTAATTTTTTTATTTTGAGAGTACGTTTATTAAAGCTGGGGACAGTGAAACAAGGAAGGGCCTAGGATAGAAGCAGCAACAGGAGAGAGCCTAGGCAGGGCTGCTTTGGCTCCCTAGGAACGTTATGGGAAAGACGTGAGCCTAGGCAGGGCTGCTGTCAGCTCACGGGAGAGTCAGAGAAAAGGGGGCCTTGGGGTAGGTTCAGGGCGTTAGTCCAGGACCAGCTGCCACTGCCCATTGCTCCCCTGTTTACAAGTCTCGTGGGCCCCTTAGAGTTAAGGAGATGCATGCCTCTGGGGGAAGAAAAGGGAGGAGAGCATGCCAATTACTCTTTTCTTAATGGGCTTAACGAGATGCCTTAATCGATGTATAATGTTGCAAAGTTCTGACGAGCTTTCCAGTGTTTAGGTAAGTTTTACCTAAATTTAGACTCATTTATGGATATTCAAAATTAACTGTATGAAGACATATAAGTGTCAAAGAAAATAAGTGAGACCTTCATAAATGCAATTAGGAGGTATTTTTGATACAGGATGCTTCAAAACATTGGGAGACATGAGTCAATGTCATTGAGATGGTTCCCATCCTATATAATAAAAGCCAAATATGCTAAGTGTCCAGTCGTCTGTTCAACCAATCAAAGCGTAATATGCTAATGATATGCTAAGGACACTCAACCACTCGCTGTGACATGCACTGACCACCAGGGGGCAGACAGTTGGCCAGTCGACCAGTCGCTATGATGTGCAATGACCACCAGGGGGCAGATGCTCCAACCGGTAGGTAGCTTGCTACTGGGGTCCAGCTGATTGAGACTGAGTGAGATGGGCCAGGCATGCTCTGGAGCCCTCCCATGGGCCCTCCCCAGCTGGCCAACCTCCCACATCCCTCCCTGGCCCTGATTGTGCACTGGTGGGGTCCCTCGGCCTGGCCGGCACCCTCTCACAATCCAGGACCCCTCGGGGAATGTCGGAGAGCCGGCTTCAGCCCGATAGCAGAACAACCAGTTGCTATGATGCACACTGACCACCAGGGGGCAGACATTCAACGCAAGAGGTCAGTGCGCTCCCTAGTGGTCAGTGCGCTCCCCCTGTTCAGCCAGAAGCCGGCTCACAGCTGGTGAGTGCAGTGGCAGTGGCAGGAGCCTCTCTCACCTCTGCAGCAGCGCTAAGGATGTCCCACAAGGGCTCCCGGACTGTGAGAGGGCGCAGGCTGGGCTGAGGGACCACCCTGCCCCCCGAATGCACAAATTTCATGCACCGGGCCTCTAGTCCTATATAACAAAAGGGTAATATGCAAATTGACCCTAACGGCAGAACAACCAGGAATAATTGGTCGCTATGACCCACACTGACCACCAGGGAGCAGACGCTCAACACAGAAGCTGCCCCCTGGTGGTCAGTGCGCTTCCACAGGGGGAGCACCGCTCAGCCAGAAGCCGGCTCATGGCTGGCCAGCGCAGCAGTGGTGGTGGGAGCCTCTCCTGCCTCCGCATCAGCACTAAGCTGTTAGTTGGACATCCCCTGAGGGCTTCTTGGCTGCCAGCTTAGGCCTGCTCCCCCGGCCTGGCCTGCACCCACTCACAATCTGGGACCCAGCAGGTGGACATCCCCCGAGGGTTCCTGAACTGCAAGAGGGCACAGGCCGGTCTGAGGGATCCCCCTGAGTGCACAAATTTTCGTGCACCAGGCCTCTAGTTTGTTTATATTTATAGCTTATGATGGGTAAATAATCCTAGTCCATAACCCCAAACAAGGTTCCTCCAGCCATTCCCTACAAGATGAAAGGCTACAGTATTCATGGGTGAACAAAAGCATACAAAACCTCCTTCACATTCATGTTCAAAATCAAGGTGGTCTGAATTTGTATTAGCATTGTTTCAAAATGTCTCATTCTCAAGAAACACCTGTGAAATTCTCTACAATCATAAATCAAAATGTGAAATCAACCACCTCAGGACAAGATTAAGACTTTAGAAATAACAACCAAGAGTAAAGAGAGAGAGAGAGATGACAAGTTACAGCTCCCTTTGGCTTCCCCACATCAGCACGATTTCCACTTTTGTATAAAACTGATTTTTTTTTCCCTTTGGGGAAACAGAGGCAGCCATAAAATAATCTAGTAGTTTAGCGCCTGGGTACCTAGATGAGATTACTAAAATTCCACTAAACTGATATAAAGGAAGGAATCAAATGGGAAACAGAAAAGGATAATAGTAGAAAGGACACCAAAGACAAAGAAACCAGAGAAAAAAGTGGGAAGTGAAGAAATATATAATATGGAGATATAAGAAAGGTACTAGAAAGTACATAAGCCTAAGAGGGGTGGTGTTGGGGTGGGAGGAGGGTCGGTAATAAAAACACACAAACAAACAAAAGGGACATCTGTAATACTTTCAAAAATAAAGATAATTTTTTTTTTAAGTACATTTAAAACCAAACTAATTTTAAAAGCATGTCTGTCTGCCCTGTGGACCAAGGTGTCTCAGGTTCAATTCTGGGTCAAGGGCATATACCTGTGTTGTAGGTTGATCCCCAGCCCTGGTCGGGGCGGGTGGGGGAGGCAACTGATCAACGTGTCTCTCTCACATTGATGTTTCTATCTCTCCCCCACTATTCTCCCTCCCCACTCCCTTCCATTCCCTCTAAAAAAACAATGGGAAAAATATTCTCGAGTGAGGATTAAAAAAATAAAAAATAAAATTTTAAAAAGCATGCCAGTCTTAATTCATTGCTTAAAAAGTCATCATATCCACTGTGAGAGAAAAAAAAAAAAAACACCCTGAGATTAGTGTTGTCCTAAAATAACCCCTATTTCTTTCCATAGAGAACTAACTGGTGATTAAATGATGATATACCATATTGGTTTGAACCATATGAAGTTTCCCATTTTCAACCAGTTTTTCCAGCTTTATTGAGATACAAGTGACAAATGAAATTGTATATCCTTAAAGTATACAATGTGATTATTTGATAGACATATACACTGTGAAATATTACCACAACTAAGTTAATTAACACATCCATCACCTCACCTAGTTACCTTTTTGTGTGTGTGAGAATGCTTAAGATCTATTCTTGCGGGAAGCCGCCCATTGTCTTCACTAGCAGAGAGGTGTGGACAAGGAACCCGGAAGGCTGGAGACCTTGAGCTCTGGCAAAGGTCAGAGCTATGCACCCACTGTTTAGTGGAGACAATGGTAGCTGAAGCAACTTCCACCTTTTAGTCTCATGTAAATCCTTGCTGATGGGCTATCATGGAGCTGTTACTGGAATTGCCTGCCTAAGGGCTGAGGGTGTATCCCAGACCTGAATAAAAAGGATGGCAAGGCCAGAGCAAAGTTGAGGCCTTCCTTGGGCTTCCGCCTGGCCCCCCATTTCCAAATTATTATTTCTTGTCTTGTCTCTTTCATTTGCGCACGGCCTCCTCCAGAGCCCGAACCCAAACCCTGAACCTGAACCCTGAACCACGTGGGATGTGGGACACTCGCATATTCTCTTAGCAAATTTCAAGTACACAATACAGTAATATTAACTATAGTCACTATGCTGTACATTAGATCCCCAGAACTTACTCATCGAATAACTGAAATCTGTACCCTTTGGCAGACACCTCCCATCAATCACCGTCCTACTTTTGACCATTTTTGGCCTAATGAAATAGCAACTGCACTTAGTTCAACCGAACATAATGGAATACTTTGCCATCATTAAAAAGAAATGATTCTCTCTCATCACTGATGTTTCTATCTCTCTCTCCCTCTTTCTTTCTCTGTGAAATCAATAAAAACATATTTTTTTAAACAGGAAATGATCTCTATATTATATCTTCAAACAAACAAGACACAGCATGTGTATCAAATGCTCCCAAGAGTAGTTTTAAAAGAAATATGGGTATGTGCATAAAAATTTTCTAGAACCACACACACACAAAAAAAAAATGCCCTCTGAGACAGAGCCTAGAAGTTCTGGGGTGAGAAGGAGACTCCTTTTCACTGGGTATCCTCCTGTCATCAAATAACCTCTCCCACTGTTGGAATGTCATCTTATATACATGAATTACTTTTTTAATTAAGAAAAGTCTGGACACTTTTTAAATGCCACATTACACTGTTTCTTTACTGATATTCAAATTATTTAAAACATTAACCAGTATTTACATCAGAAAAACACTTCTAATAAGGTAATTACTTAAAGTTAGTGGCCTTTTCTTACTCCAAACCCAAACTAGATACCAAATAGCTTTATGACCCTAAGGATCTTAATGGCAACTCAGGTAAGTACTATCCTACCTAATAATAGACAAATATGCAAATTGACCATACCTCCAACACACCCACAAGCCACGCCCACCATCCAATCAGAGCGAGCATGCAAATTAACCCAAACCAAGATGGCTACAGCCACAGAGAGCAAGGTTTCCTAGGTAACAGAGGAAGCCAAGGTTTCCACCTACCCTTGCCAGGCCTAAGCCTCCACTCAAGCTACAAAGTTTCAATTATAGAAGGTAAACAAATTCAAACAAATGGCGGCAGAATGGAGCTTGAGAGAGCAGGCCAGGGTTGCCACCGGCAACAGGGGAAGCAAAGCTTTCCGCACACCCTGGCGGGGCCCACCCGCTTAAGGCAACAAAGTTTCAATTATAAACCCAACAGAAATGGCTGCCGGCTTCAGAGGGAGCCCCAGGCTTGGCTCTACTCCAGGCTACAAAGTTTCAATTGTAGAAGGAAAATAAATTCCAGATACCAGGGCCTCCGCTTGGGTTGCCAGGGGGTGTGGCCGGCCTGCAAACCACCACAGGCCCCTCGCTCAGGCCGCCCCATGCCCCAAGGGAACCCCCACCTGATCCGGGACATCCTTCAGGGCAAACCAGCTGGCCCCCACCCATGTACCAGGCCTCTATCCTATCTAATAAAAGAGTAATATGCAGATTGACCATCACTGCGACACACAATATAGCTGCCCCCATGTGGTCAAAGATCCTGCCCCCATGTGGACACAAGATGGCCACCACAAGATGGCCAGCAGGAGTGGGCAGTTGGGAGGCACCCAGCCTGCAAGGGAGGGCAGTTGAGAAGGACCAGGCCTGCAAGGGAGGGCAGTTGTAGGTGATCAACCCTGCAGGAGAGGGCAGTTAGGGGTGACCAGGCCAGCAGAGGAAGGAAGCTGGGGGCAAACAGGCTGGCAGCAGAGTGGTTAGGGGATGATCAGGCTGGCAGGCAGAAGCGGTTAGGGGCAATCAGGAAGGCAGGCAGGCAAGCAGTTGGGAGCCAGCAGTCCTGGATTCTGAGAGGGATGTCCGACTGCCCACCAGGATCGGGCTTAAACAGGCAGTCAGACATCCCTTGAGGGGTCCCATATTGGAGAGGGTACAGGCTGGGCTGAGGGACAACCCTCCCTCTGTGCACAAATTTCGTGCACCGGGCCTCTAATGTTTTAATAATAATATCCATTTATATAAAGCATTATATGTACATATATAATATGTACAGTTACTCATTTAATTTATCTATACCTGTAATTCACTCTGCTGTAGGCCCTCTGTACATCTATACATAAATGCTTTATAAAGAGCACATATATGCAAACATATATAAGCCTATGTATATGTGCGTAGGTCTGTGTACATGTACCACACACACCATCCCAGGCTGCTACTCAACCAGGGTCAAAGATGCAACTAGTAATCACAACCTGTCAGACCTGGTGGTCCTTTGGTCTATCTTCAGGATATTGGCAAGAATTGCTACTGCTGTCTTAAAAACCGTTAGGCCTCGGGCTAATCCTGGGCCTCTTCTCCAGGATCTCCCAATCTTACATATCTGTGGAGGGGATCAACCTAATGTCTGTCTTTTTCTAAAGATCTTTTCCCTTAACTATTATCTGGATCATAATTAAAGACTGGGAACCAATATTAATTGAGCAGTTCTCATTCTATGAATTCCCTCACTGCCCTCACTCACTTCCATGAGAATCAGTATATGTGCTAAAGAAATGTAACTTATGAGATTTGTAGCATATATGAACAGTCTGGATTGGGGAATGAGGAAGGCAGGGAGGCTGAGGCTCACTGGCCTGAGCAGTTTTAGGCCCTAATCTCAGGTGTTTGTATATGAAAATGCTGATTAACTTATATGTTAATCAAACAAAACCTCCTTCACATTCATTTTCAGCTAGAATAAAATGCAGAATTTCTGAAATTACATACATCTTGGGATATTTAAAGAACATTTCATTTAATGATCACTAATGATCTATATTCACAACAAAATGTATGTGCTCAATATTTTTATCAGAAAATTAAGTGAAAAACTTTTTTTTTAAAATATATTTTATTGATTTTTTACAGAGAGGAAGAGAGAGGGATAGAGAGTTAGAAACATCGATGAGAGAGAAACATCGATCAGTTGCCTCCTGCACACCCCCTACTGGGGATGTGCCCGCAACCAAGGTGCATGCCCTTGACCGGAATTGAACCTGGGACCCTTCAGTCCACAGGCCGAGGCTCTATCCACTGAGCCAAACTGGTTAGGGTGCAAATTTATTTTTAAAGAACACAAATCCAATGATTTTATTAGTTCGTTTTTCAAATTTCTCACTAAAATTTCCCACTGAAAACAAACTTTCCATGTGATGGTTTTTAAACCATAATGAAAACTAGAATCTATATATATTAGAATCTATATACATATATATATATATATATATATATATATATATATATATATACATGTGTGTGTATATATATACACACATACATACACACATACACATACGTGTGTGTGTGTGTGTGTATATATATATGTATATGTATAAAAAAGCCTAAACAACCATTATGATCGGTCAGCAAAATGACTGGTTGACGGGTCGCTATGATGTGCACTGACCACCCGTGCGCAGATGCTCAACGCAGGAGCTGGCCCCTGGTGGTTAGTGCGCTCCCACAGCCAACCTCCCACAGCCAACCTCCCACAGTCCCTCCCCCCGGCCAGCCGGCCCCGATCAGCCCCGATCAGAACTGGGCAAGATGGCCCCGATCAGCCCGTTCACTGGCCAGGCTGAGGGACCCCACCTGTGCATGAATTTGTGCACTGTGCCTCTAGTCCTATATAATAAAAGGGTAATATGCAAATAGATCAAACTGCAGAACAACCGAACAACCAATCAAAGCGTAATATGCTAATGATATGCTATAGCTGCTCAACTGCTCGCTATGACATGCACTGACCACCAGGGGGTAGACAGTCAACCAGTCGCTATGACGTGCACTGACCACTAGGGGGGCAGATGCTCCAACCGGTAGCTTAGCTTGCTGCTGGGGTGACTGAGCGAGATGGGCCAGACATGCCCTGGAGCCCTCCCGCGATCCTTCCCCAGCCCAATCATGCACCGGTGGGGTCCCTCAGCCTGGCCTGCGCCCTCTCGCAATCCGGGACCCCTCGGGGGATGTCAGAGAGCCAGTTTCAGCCCAATCCCGCAGGCCACTCCCCTTGGGAGGACGCCAGAGGCAGGGCTCATGGCTGGTGAGCTCTGCTGTGGCAGCGCGAGCCTCTCCCGATCAGGAATGATTGGGCGCAAACCCACGGCAGGCACAGTGGGGCCGGGATGAGTGGGAGCAGCAGGTAGGAGCTGCAAGCAGAGTTGAACTCTCAGTTTCAGCCCAATCCCTGCAGGCCACCCAGAGGTACCCCACCTATGCACAAATTCGTGCACCAGGCTTCTAGTATATATATAAAAGGCTAATATGCTAAGTGTCCCTCCGCCTGGTCGCTATGACACACACTGACCACCACGGGGCAGACACTAAATGCAGGAGCTGCCGAGCTACAGTGACTTGGCAGCGGCAGTTCTCGGGTGACCCACCCTGTAAACAGAGAGGAGGGAGCCCAATTCCTCATGGGGCTGTGCGATTCCACCTTCGGCAGTGGGTTATGTTGTTGCTGGGGTACTGTCACCCTGACTCTGGTTTACTGCACACTTGTGTTTGCGTTCCACACCCTGTATGACAGCAACTTTGCAGAGTGTCCTCTTGCACTCTGGGACCCCTAGCGGGATGTCAGAGAGCCGGTTTGGGCCCGATCCCTGCAGGCCAGGCCAAGGGACCCCACCTGCTGGAGGGACCCTGAGCACTCCGCAGCCGCCCTTTGAGCCCAGGCAGTGCCCCAGGTGCAGCTGGCCAGAGAAGGACCACGGGAGGTTGGCTCCCGGGCGTATCCAGCCCTCTCGCCCAGCCCTGCCCTGCCAGCCACCTTCTAATTAGTTTCCTTTCAATGTGCACGAATCCATGCACCGCGTTACTAAGTATATAAATAATCATTGAGTCCTAAGTATTTGCTATGTATATGTTCACGATCAAAACAAAGCTCTCAAACTCGAGCTCTCACAGATCAATAGTACCTGCTACATTAAAAGAGTAACAACATGCTAATCTCCATATAATACAAAGAGCTTACTCTTCATTATTAAAAATAACCATGTGATATGTTGGTAAAATTTGAACTATGCACTTAGCAGGAAACTACGAGGAGAAAATCTGGCTTGCAGCTGTATGCACCTAGCAGGGCGCAGATACAGCTGGGTGCATCGTCTACTAGTGTTGTCGCTGGCCTTCCAAGCCACAGCAGAAGGCAAAGGGGGCTGTCCGGATCACCTGCCCACCGCCCTCTCAGAGCGGGTCAGGGCAGGGGCAGGTAGCTGCCCCCGGGGAAGGCGGGGCCCTGCAGCCCTGGTTCCTTGGCCTGCATTCCTCTCACTGAGCAACACACACACACTCTACCAAACCTTTGCTAGGCAGGGAGGGCAAACAAGAAAACATCTCTTTCAAGTTCCCTGCTGGGAACTCGCAACAGCGCCCCTGCTTTTTCCCACGCTCTCGCCAGCCAGCCAGCCCAAGCTCCGCGTCTCCTGCACCTCAGCCCCCAGATCTCCGGAGCAGCCCACCTCGGCGGCCGCGCGAGTGAGTGCAGCCCAGGAATCCCTTCCAGCTGCGCCGCGGCCCCGCCCCCCGCCCGAGGCCCCGCCCCCGCCCCGCCCCCTCGGCTCCGCACGCTCCCGGGTCGCCCGGCGCTCCCAGCGCCCCGGGCACCTCTCCTCCGCTCCGCTCCCCGCCCCGCGCGGCCCGCCTCACCTTGGTCCGGAGCTGCCCCGAGGTGGACACTTTGCGGATCAGTTTCTGAGGACCCTCTTGCTCCGCTTCGCTGTCGGACGAATCCTCTCCCGGCCCCGCCGAGGCAGCCGCGGGGGTGACCGCGGCGCTGGGCCCGGCCGCCGTGCCTCCCGCGGCCCCCGGAGGGTGGTGCTGGCCGCCGGCCCCGGCCATCCTCTCCGACTCCTGCGGGGACACAGCACCGCCCGGCGGGGCGGCGGCGGCGGTCAGTGGGGGGGGCTCCCAGCCGCCGGAGTCCCGCGCCCTGCCGCCGCCATCTTCCGCCCCCGCCGGACGCGCGAGGAGGGTCCGCGGGGCCAGGTGCCCTCCCGGCGGGGCCGCCAGGCTCCTCCACCGGCTGCGGCCCGCCGGGGCCCCCTGGCCTCGGCACGGACAGGGGCCCTGACCCAGAATACGAACGAGCAGCGCGGGAAGAGAGGCTGCGGGTGACCGCGGGAACCGGACACCCTCCCACTTCCCCGGGGTCTGGAGCCTCCGGGAGGGACGCGAGCGCAAGAAACCTCGGCAGCCGACCCCCGAACGCCTGGCAGCGGCGATGCCCCTTCCTCCGGTTCACGGGCAGCAGGAGCCAGAATGGCCCCTGGAGCAGAAAGGGAACCTCGATTCCTCCCGACTCCCTGGGGCGCACCCTACCACCTCCGGGACGCAGCATCTGCCCGGAGAGACGTGGGCCTCTCCGCACAGTTCGCGCGGAGTGCAAGTTCCCTCCGCCCCCAGAGGCAAGGACGCCGCCCGGTCTGCCGGCCTCGCCGCCCCGCAGCCTTTCCCCGACGAACCACACCTCTCCCGCCGCTGCCTGGCGCCCAGGTCCTTCCTTTCCGCGCCCCCGACCGCGGCGTTCAGTTTCTGGCCCATCCCCGCTCCCATCCGGTGCGCGCGGAAGAGAAGAGCATTTTCCGGGAGGTTCCACTCGGCTCCGAGAAGTTTTCCGTTCAGAAAGAGCGATCCCTTTAGCTCACGGGAAACCGGGAAGGACGGGGAGAGCGCGCAGAAACAGGGGAGTCCACGCAGCCCAAGACGCAGGAAAGTCAAGGAAAGGTCTAAGCTGAAGCGCTACCCGCGACTGCCCATTGGAAAACAAGGCACTGGAGCCACGCGAACTCCGGTGCCCGAGCCCAGAAACAGTGCAAGTCCTGGGAGAGCCACTCCCTCACCCGAACTAGCGCCGGAGGAAACGGGATCCACAGGCTGCAGCCACCGCTCCAAACTCAAAACCCGTCGGGAGCGCACACGGCAGCCTGAAGGGCGGGTCGTGCCCGCACAGCTTCCAAGAACCGGTGCAGGTGTGGGAGGCTGGCCGCTCTTGGGGGAGAAAAATACAAAAAGTACAGATTCCTCTTGTCATCCACAAAAAATTCCAAATTGGCGTTAGCTAAATTTTAAAGTCCGAGGGGTGAGGGGGAGGAGGGATTCCCTGCCAGACTGTGGACTCCCTTAACACTTCAGTAAAAGCAATCTAAGGTGTTCATGGGCCTTCAGTACCCACTGGTGTTTTTTCAGTTGACATGACCTGTTTTTTCAGTTGATATGACCTTTAATGGTAGTCCAAACTAAGATTCTATTGGGTTTTTTTAGTTGTCATATTACTGTCAATAATTTGATTGCTGTCAAAAAAACTAAGTTCTAATAGTTTTTAAGAAACAATGTGCAATCCCAATACTGTATATACACATTATAGATGAAATTCATTAAATTTTAAAATGTGCTCGTTTGTTTGAATCTTCAAAGACAGGAGATTGCTGACATGTAATACTAATTGATAGAGGCTACCTCTCCGGCTTCAATTGTCCTCCTTGGTTGGGCAAAATAAACTTTGAGCCCTTATGAAGGTAAATATGTAATTCTGTATCGACAAAGAACATTACTGTGAACGGAATTCTTTAAGGTAAAAATAACTAATCAAAATAATGGCCTTTATCCCAACCTGTTTGCTCGCTGCTAAGTCCAATGATTCCTAGTAAATGGTCGTTTGAAAGAATAAACCTATTTCAAACCTCTTTTAATGTAAAGAAATTGAGGGCCAAAATCATAAGCTGGGACCAAGGTCAAAAATTATATGATTACTATTCTAATGTTCTATTCACTTAACCACACTATACAACAAAAGTTAATCTGTCTATGATGTTTCTAGTCATACTTTAAGTTTTCAAGTTTTATATAGTAACATTTTCCCAGAATCCAGCTGGAGAGAAAGTGATTAAACTGAAAGGCAACTGTTTAAGGCCCATGCCTATTCATTCTGTGATCTTAAGAAGAAAACTGAATACATTTCTCACTGATTCAAATAGTGATAGCTTAAAGATACTTGTAAATAGTTTTAAACTGGGCCGGAGTGGCTCAGTGGTTGAACATCGACCTATGAACCATGAGGTCTGGGTTCAATTCCCAGTCAGGGCACATGCCCTGGTTGTGGGCTCGATCCCTAGTGGGGGGCGTCCAGGAGGCAGCCGATCAATGATTCTCTCTCATCACTGATGTTTCTCCCTCTCTCTCCCTTCCTCTCTGAAATCTATATTAAAAAAATTTTTTTAAATAGGTTCAAGTGCAAGAGCTGGATAATTAATACCTCAAAGAAAAGGTATTCATAACTTCATGAAAATGTAGCCTCAGTTATCCCTGCCCTTCAAAAACTCCTATAACAAGTTCTAAAACTTGGTTGTGACTTTGAAAGCACAGCCAGCCTTTGCCTGCTCATGCTAATAAATGATCCCTGCTATACAATTTCCCCAGCACATAGAATGCTGAGTGATAATACTGTGTAGGATGGAATGTCACTTTATTTCCACAAAAGGCATCTTATGAAAAAAGGTCTTTTCTTCAATCATTTCTACTGAAGAGAATGTTTCAAGTAATCCCTAATTTAAGGTACCTGACCCACTAGCTTCTTCTCAGGTCTTATCTGTAAATTAGAATTTTCCAGAATGAATATTCAATCTGTATATTGTATATCTGCAATGCACTCCACTTCCCTTAAAATATAACAGCAATGTCAAGAGCTCAGTATTTTCAACCATTTTAATATAGCTCAAAATGGCAACAAATAAATTTCAAATATGTGGTATATTACATTATTTCTTTGATTTACAAGACTTCTTTGACTTTTTTCCTCACTTAGTGTTTTCAGATTTTCAAACAATTTCTTAGATGTGTCTTACATATTTCTTTTATTATTGCTACTTTGAAATCTCTGGAACATAACATATCACAAACACACTATTAAAAATTTGGACATAAGCCATGTAGACACTGCATTCAGGATGAAATGGAAATAAAAACTACCACTAAATTAGGTTTCTATTGATAGGGCTTCCTGCCCCATTTTTAAAAAACAAAGCTATTATACTGAATGTATATAAGGAACAGCCAATTCTCATGCCCATACCAACTTGATGAATATCAGCATATTATAATTTATAAATATTTTGTATTATATTATTGATCACTACTTATAACCAAAGAGGTTTAATATATATTTGGGGGTTTTAAATCCTGTATGTTTTATGGCTTTATCTTAAATATTATATCATAAACATGTAGAAGTCTACATTTATATCTTGAAGAACCCAAGTAGGCACTTTAAAAACAGTCATGTTTTAGGACTCCCACTCCTAACCAATGGGAATCAAGCAGAGAACACTGCCGGTTGCACAAGCATAGGCCTGCTTTCATCCAAACTTCAGAACTACTTCTGTAATATGCTATCTGTTACATATTTAGAATTTAACATTCAAAGCTTTAGTAAAAGTTGCCTTAGTTATTACCTGAATAAAAAAGATTGAAATTGATTGTGACATCAACTGCATGTACATATGGCCAGCCTGCACCTTAGTTTGTAAAAACCTTTCTTCATCTAGATCTAAGGCATACATATACTTATAACCTCTCATTTAAATTTTGGCCCTTTTTCCTTTGAAACTCTTCCCTCCTAATTTTCTGTTAGTTCTGAACATCAGAGCCTATGAAACTAGATATAAAAGTCATTTGGAAATAAAAACAAATTTTAGTAAACGTATCCTAGTATCACTCCATTGTCTAAGAACTACTTTGCAAATACTCCCACACTTTTTAACTTTTGCCTATTATTTGAATAAGGGTTGTTTAGCTAACTACTTTCTACCTACCTATTCCCGTCACCAAAATATTTTTTCGTTGATTAGAAATTTAGGTAATACCTCTATTTCCACGGACTTGATTACATTCTGAAGCTAGCATTAAAGAAAATACACAGATACCTGAATGCTAACATTTCTTTTAGGCCCAATGTCCAAGCTGGAGTAATGATATAGCTAGCAGTTTATTTACATGCCCTCACTTAACTAAATAAATTTCACCCTCAAATACAAGAATGTCATTAAGTCCTACATCTGCCTCTCAGCTCCAGTCATAGATACATTTCAAACAAGAAGTGATGTTCTCTTTACTATTACTCAGCATCAATTCCCAAGGTTATTTACTCTTCTGTGAATAGTTCCATGTAGAATCATAACATCATGTTTTAGATTCCATCAAAAGAAGAATGACAGTAAATCCTTACATGTATGCTGTTATATGCAACATGGGATAATGCAACAGGATCTATGTATTGTGAACATTGCCTGTTTGATATTGGATATACTATTATCAAAATTGTATGTTTTTCATAAGCACAAATGCATATACTTTTATAATAAAGAATTAAAGATACCTATATTTGAATTCTAAAAGCAAATCCTAGATAATAAAACCCTCATATGCAAATCGACCGAACGGTGGAACGACCAGTGGCTATGGCATGCACTGACCACCAGGGGGCAGACGCTCAACACGCTCCCACAGGGGGAGCACAGCTCAGCCAGAAGCAGGGCTTAGGGCTGGCAAGTGCAGCAGTGGTGGCAGGAGCTGAGAGCCAGGCAGTAAGAAGCAGGCCTAAGCCAGCAGTCAGACATCCCCCGAGGGGTCCCGGACTGTGAGAGGGTGCAGGCTGGACTAGGAATTCCCCCCCACCAGTGAACAAATGTCACGCACCAGGCCTCTAGTTTTAAAATAACTGTGAAATGGGTCCAAGTCAAAGTAAATTATTTTTAACCCAACATTTTTGAGGGTCCACAGATTGGGCTTCAGGAAATCTGTGATTCCCCTAAAGTTTTATTTAAAATTTTACATGTATGTTGCATAGGAACATTTTTGGGTAAAACAGAGTCCATGGCTTTGATTGGATTCTTAAGAATCATTGATTTACCCTTTCAAAGTTCAAGGAAAGTTCAGGAATACCTGATTTTGATGAATTTTGTGTCCCTTCAAAACATATTTAAATTAAACTGATGTTTCTTCTTAGCTCTGAATGACTGAAATAAGTAACATTTAAATACGCTACTCTTTCCCCCCCAAAAAAATTTATCCCTCCTTTTTTCTTATATATGTCATTTTTCAATAATTTGGATAATTTATCTTTTCTAAGACATTAAATGAGAATTCCCTTTATTAGTTCTTAGACTTAGTAGTCACAGATGAATGGCCACAGTATCAAATAAAACCACTTTGTCAAAAGTATCATTTTTATGCCACATACCCGAGATCTCTGCAGATGCTTTTTGGCCTATCTGAATGTAAACCAGGGGTGGGGCACGTCTTTGCTCTGGTCCTGCCTAGGCAACTGCAGTGGGACTCAAAATTCAATAAATCTAGGAGCTTTTTATACAGCAACATAATCTTTAAGTTGGTAATTATGTACGGTCCGAGAATGAAGTTATAAATACACAAATGGCCCTTGGCAGAAAAAAGGTTCCCCACCCCTGATGTAAACCATGAACACATACGAAATAAGACACTGTTTAGTTAAGATGTATACTCTGTGAGGATTTAAGGATTTGTGTCTCTGTTGTTAACTGCTATATCCAACAGTCCTGGAACACAGTAGGTGCTGGATTAAAATATCTGTTGAACAAATAAAAGGCCTTCAGTGTTTAAAGAAAATAAATCTAACTTTTAAGGAGAGTCCTGCAATCTGGATGAAGTGTCACAATTCACTCACACGTTTGTGTTAGGGCTTGAGTTTTAAAAGCTAATATACGAGCATTACATTTTTGTCATTTTTGAGATGTAAAACAAACAAACAAAAAGTTTCTCTGTATAATTCGAGACACAAAAGTAGTTCTGGCATCAGCACCCTAAAGTAAAATAAATACAACTGGGTATTTTTCATTGTGATGGGTGATGGCTTCAAATATCCGGGTTCAAAAAGGACTTCATATGGGAAATTTTAAAAATAAAAAAGTAACAAAACCAGGTCAGCCCCTGAGTTTAGTTCTTAGTGATCTTTGATTTTAAACTTCAAAACTAGATGGTATGTTTAATTTCAAGAACAATTTGATCTCCAGTGATAATCACAGTAGAATTTTGAGCAGATGGGCAACCTAACAACATGTTCAAATTTACAAAAGCAAAGACAGCTGCAGATACAGGAGGATCAGAGTCCAAGGACACTTACGAAAGGTCGGAAAACAGGATCGTCCTCAGGACAGAGAAGCAGGGAGTGTGCATATTCGAAAAGAAAAAGGAGAACCAAGCCGGGCACCTGACCTAGAAGCTCTCAGCAGGTACGGCGGGGGGGGGGGGGCGGGGGGGGAGGAGGGGGCAGCCAGAGCAGACACGCGGAGTCCCTGGGAAAAGAGCAACAATACGTTGAAAACAAGACGGGTGAGGCCAGAAATTCTGGACGAGGCTTTTCACATAGGTTCAGGAATTTCAACTAAGACGGAGTAGGCAGGGGATGGAGAGCCAAAATGCGATGCTAGGATCAAGGCAGCCCACAGAGGTTTGCAGAGCTCTGAGTGAGACGGGGATTTCGGGATGGAATCCCAGGAGGGTTGTGAGGTGGTTCTGACTGTCTCCGTTTGGAAGAAAGAAGGAAGTTGAAGGAGTTAGAGGGAGGAACCCCCCCCCCCCCCCCACCCCGCGCGCCCCGTCTCCTCCTCCTTATCCACCCCACACACACAACACACGCATACACTACTTTCGGTCCCTAAAATTACCCGACCTCCGCGATGCCTGTGCGGCGAAATCGAGGTTAGCTTCCCGCTCCACCCCCGACAGAACCCTTGAACCCTCGAAGAGCCCGGGGCATTAGCGGCGCAGGGAGGCGGAGGCGTGGCTCCGGGCGGCCGGCGGCGAGCAGCCTCCCCGAGCGCCCGTCCCCGGGAACCTGCGCGCCCAGGTGGCGGCCAGGGCGCGGTCTCGGTGGCGGGGGCCAGTCTCCGCGCGCCACGCGCTGACCCCAGAGCCTGGGTTTCTGCTCTCCTCCTCCCCACCCGCTTCGCTCTACAACCAACTTTCAAAGTTGAGAAACCGACGAGGCGCGGAAACGGTCCTCCCAGGGCCGTCGCCAGCGCTGAGCCGGCGGCCCCTCGGGAAGAGCCTCGGCTGGCGGGACAAAGGCGCTCCAGGCGGCGCGCGAGGAGGAGCCGGAGCAGCGGAGGAAGCGCTGCCCCGGCTGGGAAGCAGCTGGGGACCTCATCCCGGGCCATTTCCTGAACGGAACCCGGCCCGGGAGGGGAGCGGGGGGGGAGGGCAGAGTAGAAGTGGAAGAGGGTGGGCGCGGGCGCCGTACCCACCGGTTCCTCGCAGGCCGGGCTGCAGGCGCCAGGCGCGGGGCGCACGTGCAGCGGCTCCATCGCGCCGGCCCGCGCCCGCCGGCCGCCCGAGCGCGCGGCACCGGGCCGCCGCCGGGGACGCTGGATGCGCTTCCCTCGCCGCGGTCTTCTCGGCCGCTGCTGCCGCCGCCGCCGCCCCGGCTCCCGCCGGGGGCCAGCCACCGGCCCTCCCGCCGTCTCCGGCTTCCGCCGCGCTGCGCTCTCCCACCCCCGCTCCGGTCCCTTCCTCCTCCTCCACCTCCTCCTCCTCCTCGATCCAGCTCCGCGCGATCCGCTCCCTGCCGCGGCCGCCGCCGCCGCCTCCCACGGCCGCAGAATCCGCCCCTCGCTCCTTCCTCCGCCCCCCGCTCCCTCCCCTTTTCCTCCCCGCTTCCCGCCCCTTCCCCTGCCGCCCCCTCCTCCCGGCGGGCCGCCCGGGACGCACGTGACCCCCCTGTCAGGCCTTATAAGGCACAGAAGCGAAAGCGGCCGCCGGTGGTCACGGGCACCGGGCGCCCACGAGAGGCCTCCCCCGGGATCAGGCAGCGGGGAAGCCCGGGCCGGGCCGGCCGACGCGCTGGCGACCGGAGCGGCGGGGGTCGGGAGCCCCGCCAGACGCCTCTGCGCCCCTTCTTCCTCTCTCCCGCTCCCGGCGCCCGCCGAACTCCACACGCCGGCTGCCCGCGCCACAGGCACCTCCTCGCCTCCGGGCGCTGGAGCTGGAACGAAATCACACTGGACCGTCCCCGACTTACACAGAGCGAGAGGGAAAATGCACTCAGGGCCGCTCTGGAACCAGCTGCGCCAGGGCTAGTTTATTCATCGTGACGTTAAAAAATACTGCAGGTCGGCTAGTTTCTGCAAGTGGGGTTAAGCTGGAGCTTCTTTGAATTCGTTTTGCATCATTAACGGTTTCCTGAAAAGAAAACCCGCTGAGGAGTCGATCTGCCTTCCAATTCGAGCTCTGCACTCAGGCTCGGGGAAGGGGCTGGCTCGCAGTGTATGCCCAATGTGTGGACGTCACCTTTCCCCGCCCTTTGAAAGCGGTACAATGGCTTTTCCCGATCATCCTTCTGGTATCTAAGTCTGTTTGCATCTATTCCTGTCCAAGATGGGCTTCCACGGGTTAGTTCCTCTCCTGGACTTTCAAGGCCCTTTCTATCATTATCTTCCCACGGCCCCTAATCCATGTCAAAAATTAATCACATTTTCAAAACAAATAGAAAACACTTACTTGAAGCAAGTCTGCCTCCAGTCCTCACCTCCTCACAGCCAAGCTCTTGGGGAGATTAATTCCTGTTATTGATCTCACACCCACTTCTTAATCTGCCTTTCATTCTTCCCTGCAACCCAACTTCTGCGGCAGCTATTACACAGGGAGGACCCTGACAGAGGTCATCTGTGGCTTTGAAATGTTCTAAAGCATTGGGTTTGGAGTTTGTGTTTGTTTTTTCCGTTCTCTTCTTACTTGTCCTATCTGCAGCACTTGTCACTGGGGGCCAGACTTTGATCCTTGAAGTTATCCCTTCCATTGGCCCCTGTGACAAATCAGTCTCCAAGTCCTCTAACCATTTCTTCCTCAGTCCCTTTGGCCGCCCCTCCCATGTTGGAGCGCCCACATAATCTGCCCTTGATCTGTTTCTAATGCTGCCTGCTCTATCCAGTCCACCCATGACTTCAACTACCAACCATGTGCTAACTCATAAATTCCCATTCCTATCCCAGATCTCCAGTTCTGGAAAGGCAACTTCTTTCCAGAAATTTCTACCCAGACGTCCCAGAGGCCTTAACCTCAGAAAGTTAACTGAAACAGAAGTTCACTTTCCTGCCAGTTGGCTTCTCTCTCTAGTCACATTCTCTCAGTAAAATGTCTCCACAATCCCCCCAGACACCCAAAGGAGAAATCTGAAAATTGTCCCAGGCTCCTCCTTCTCCCTCACTCCACGTGTTTCTGTCTCCTTCCCCCAATTTCACAGCTCTTCCTGATTTCAGGTCCTTTGTTTCAAACCCCTGAAACATTGTATTATTTTCCTTATTAGTCTCACTGCCTCTGAGCTAGGGGCACCTCTACCCCGCCATCTCTTACATTTTGAACTTCTAGAATACAACTACAAAACCAAGGGAGTTGTTCCCTCGATAATCCTTCAATGGCTCCCCATTGCCTGTAGGATGAAGTCCTGATAGCTCCCTATCAAGCCACTTTTATTCCGTGCCCTCTCGTGGAATGCCCTTTTACTTACTCCAGCCTGTCCAAACACCTACTCATCTTTCAAAATTCAGCCTGAGAGCCACCTTCCTGATAAAATCTTCTGAGCCTGCTGCAGGTTAGAACTGGCCGCTCTTTCTAAACTAAATGCACCCTCTCCCCACCAAAATGCCTTAGAAGACTTTATGAAACTACCAGAGGCCCAGTGCACGAAATTTGTGCACAGGTAGGGTCCCTAGGCCTGGCTGGCGATCAGAGCTGATCTGTGGGGTGACTGGTGGGGCAATCAGGGCCCCCGCTTACACCCGCTTTGGCCTGCCGCCGCCTGCTCACCTGTTCCACCTCCTGCTGCAGTCCCGCTCTCCTCAGGGCCCATCAGGGTCGGCAGCGCCTCCACTGCCGCCCACTGACAGTGCCACCTCGCTGACGCCCGCCATGTTCTGCACCGTCCCCTGGTGGTCAGTGCACATCTAACTCCCGGTTGGTCGAACTCCCGCCCGTGGGGACAATTTGCATATTAGTCTTTTATTATATAGGACTAGAGGCCCTGGTGCATGAAATTTGTGCACAGGGAAGGAGGGGTGTCCCTTAGCCCGGCCTGTGCCCTCTTGCAATCCGGGACCCCTTGGGTAGGGTCCCTAGGCCTGGCTGGAGATCAGGGCCTATCGGGGCTTTCCTTCCCCCTACTGCCAGCAGCTGGCCTTGCCCGGCCGCCACTGCCACTGTTTGCCATCTGTGCAGCGCTGCCCTCACCTCCCTCGCCACTAGTCACCTCCCTCTGCAGGCGACAGGCATGGGGTGTGATCACTTGGCTGGCCTGGGCCTCCCTCTGTGGGGCAATCGCTGGCTGGCCCTGCACACCCACCACAGCATCGCTGGCCAGTGGCCTGGGCCTCCCTCTGCTGGGCAATCAATCATGGAGCCCCTCAATCAATCGCCCCACAGAAGGTGTCCTGGGCCTCCCTCTGCAGGGTGATCGTGGGGCGATGGCGGGGCCCCCCTGACCAATCGCGTCGCACCCGCCTTGGCTGGCCTGGTGCCAGTGTGTGTCATAGCGTGGTTGTCCAGACGGTCGTTCTGCTGTTCGGTCATTCAGTTGATTTGCATATTATGCTTTTATTACTATAGACTTTTAAAAATATGTTTTTATTGATTTCAGAGAGGAAGGGAGGGAGAGAGAGAGATAGAAACATCAATGATGAGAGAGAATCATGGAGAGGCTGCCTCCTGCACATTCCCCCCTGGGGATCAAGCCCGCAACCCGGGCCCTTCAGTCCATAGGCCAACACTCTAACCACTGAGCAACCCAGCCAGGCCATTAAACTAATGTTTACATATAATCTCTCTGATGACAAATATAACTGATTTACTTCCATTTTCCCAGTACAGTTTCTGATGCATAGTAGATACTCAGTAAATGTATTAATTATGTGATAAATTTTATTACTATATTTATGGCTATAGAAAATCATTTTCCCATGCATCATCTCATTTAATTTTGATTCTGCCAATATTATCATCTTTTATAGAGATATAAGCTGAAACTAGAAAAGAATAAAGCAATTTGCCCAAATCACAAATCCAGGACTATAACCCAGTTTGCCTACTTAAGTTTATTACATGTTTATCTGTTCATTGTGGGGTTTTTTCAGCTTAAATTCTATTTTGTATGATACAATCGCTTCCTTTTTGTTAGTGGTTGCCTAGCATATATCTTTCCATCTCTTTAATCTCAGCCATTCTGAGTCATTATGTTTTAAGTGTGTCTTGTAAATAATAGCTGATTTTCGATGTTATTAACTCATTCTGAGAACCTGCCTTTTAGTAGTCTATTTTAATCCGTTTTTATTTATTATGTATATTAGTTAGGACAAAGGTTATTATAAGAAAGAAGTCCTTCCTCCCTGCCTTTCTCCAAACTCAATATATATTTCTGTCTCTTGAAATAGTCATGGGGTAGTGGTCCAGGTTGTTGGGTAGCTCCTTTGCTCCTTATTGCTGTTCCATCACCGGGGGCATTGCCTTTATCTACGTGGTAGAAACTGGTCAGGGAGTCCCAGTGCACTGAAGGAAGAGGAGGGAACGAAGGAGCACAAGCCCAACTTGTTAAAGTCTAGGCCCCGAGTGACACACCTCTCATCTGCTCATGTCCCACGGACCAGAATGTATTTACATGGTCACATCTACGATCAAGAAGTAGGAAAATGAGGCCACTACCCAGGCACCCATGTCCCAACCACAAAACTATTACTACGGGAGACGAGAATAGATTTTGGTAAAAACTAGCATTTGCTGTTACATTATGATCACCATCTTTGGATTTATTACCACCCTCTCATTTCATATTTATTTATCTTTCTTTTACTTTGCCTGAGTTTTTCTCCTTTCTTGCTTTCTATTCTATTAACTGAATTTGTCTTTCATTTACTCCATTTTTTAAACACTTCTACTGATTTGGAATTTATACCTTCTATTTCAATTCTTAGCGGTTACCCTTAAGATATTAACATTTATACTTAACAGCCAAGATTAGTCAATATCATCATTCCCTTCCTTTAAAGGTACTCTTATACAAACAAAAATAAATAAAGCACCTTAACTCCCAAGTTTCTCTCCTATAAACTATTGCTATTTGGTGTTTTTAATTCCCCATTTATTTTAAATTATTTACTAAATTAATCATCTCTGTTACTACTTTTATAGCCATTATTTAATTAATTTTTTTCAAAATATTTTATCAATGTTTATCCTTACTATTTGCTTTTTGTATCTTTTTCTTTTCTACTGGGATCAATTTATATCTTGGTGAAATACATTAGTATTTTTCCCCCATCATATCTGTGAGTAAAATTCTCCTTATGTCTTTGTGTATCACTCTCATTCTATTTTCTTTCACATTCTTGAATCATAATTTTATCAACTAAGGAATTCTAAGTTGACATTATTGACACCAACACCTTGAAGTTACCACCTGCTTACCTTCTGGCATCTATTGTTGGCAGTTAGAAGTCTGCAGTCCGTCTCCTTATTTCTTTACTAGAGGCCCGGTGCACGAGATTCGTGCACTTGGGGGGTTCCCTCAGCCTGGCCTGCGCCCTCTCGCAGCCCATGGGGAGTGGGTCTAAACCGTCAGTCGGACATCCTTAGCGCTGCTGTGGAGGCAGGAGAGGCTCCTGCCACTGCTACTGCGCTCGCCAGCTGTGAGCCAGGCTTCTGGCTGAGCAGCGCTCCCCCTGTGGGAGTGCACTATCCACAGGGGGCAGATCCTGCATTGAGCGTCTGCCCTCTGGTGGTCAGTGTGCATCATAGCAACTGGTAATTCTGCCGTTCGGTCAATTTGCATATTACCCTTTTATTATATAGGATGGGTTTTTTTCTCTATAGTAACTTAAAATTTTTCCCCCACTTGATGTTTACATTACTGATTAGTGTCTAGATGGATTTTGTTTTTAGATATCTTGTTCAGGACTTGGTATGAATTTTTAAACTAAAGTCCTTCTTCAGTTTTGGAAAATTTTCAGCCTTTACATAATTCAAATATTTCCTACCCGCACCCCTGCCTCATGCATTTTTATCTGTTTTATCTTTCTGGAACACATTAGATATGAGTTGGAGTTTCTCATTTTATCCTCCATGTCTTAGTTTTTCTTTCATATTTTCCATCTTTTTACTTCTCTGTGTTGATCTTGGAGAATTTTATCAAATATATCATCCAATTCCCTAACTCTCTTTGCAGCTGTATTTTCTACCCTTTAATGTGTCCATTGAATGCTTATTTATTTACATTTCTAGAATTTTCATTTAATACTTTTTCAAGACTACCTGTACTTTTTTTTTTCACAATATCTTAGTTTTATCTTGGAGTCTATCTTTATCTCTTTGAACATTTTAAACATATTTATCTAAAAGTCTCTTTCAAATTGTTCTGTTATCTATAGTTGATAGAGTGTAAATTCTTCCATTTGTTGCACTTGCTGAGCCATATTTGTGGTGGCGTGCTTCCTTGCGAGCTTTGTAATGTTTTACAGTGAGCTTATCTTCAATGGGACTTGTTTTCCATGGGAGTAATGCATGCCCTATGGGGTGTGACTTTGGATTCATCAGGACCTATAGGTTTTCCTGGCTCACTTCCAAATCTGGCAGTGGGTGCCAGAACACTCAAACAGACGATGGCTGGCACAGCTGGGACTCCTTATCTATTTTTCTATCCCTAAGAGGCCTCTCCACTACTCTTCCCAGCTTGGTGGCTGGAGGGTACCTGGATGGACTTCTTATATGTAGGATCCGGGCTCCCAAGGCGTGTGTTGAGGGAGCAAGCCACGTGGATGCTTTACCTATTATGAACTCACCTCATAAATCATACAGCATCATTTCCACAAAGGAAATGATTGGAACTGTCACAAAACCCTGCCTATTTCCTTAGGTATGGAACATAGACACCATTTGTCAGTTGGAGGATCATCAGAAACATTATAGGAAGAACAATGGGATGAAATACACATACTCATGCACCCTCTTTGAACACACAATCTACCCAATGGTATATACCTCAGTAAATTTCAGTGGTCATGTTTCTGGGCACCCAGAGATTTATTCTCAGATTACATTGTAAATATAGAGGGATAGTCCTTCTTTCCCACACAGCACCTGAAGAACATGGGTTATTGTCCACAGGGAACGCAGCCAACTAAAATATAGGCATAGAGTTTTCACACTGGAGAAGCAAAGAGCTACAACATCTCACTGTTCCAGCTAGCTCTTTTTACTTTTCTTTCCTTTTTTTTTTTTTTGTTAATCCTCAGCTAAGGATATTTTTTCCATTGCTTTTCAGGGAGAGTGGAAGGGAGGGAGGGAGGGCAGGAGAGGGAGAGAGAGAGAGAGAGAGAGAGAGAGAAAGAGAGAGAGGGAGAGATTGGTTACCTCTTTCACACACCCCAACTGAGGGTGGGGAGCAAACCCACAACCCAGGTTCATGCCCTTGTCCAGGAATTGAACCTGTGACCCTTCAGTGTGCAGTCCGACGCTCTAACCACTGAGCTCACTGTCCAGGGCCCAGCTGGATTGTCTATGAAGCGTATTGGACTCTCACAAACCTTCCCATGGAAATCATTCAATAAGACTCTGTACTTAAGGACTGTACTTGAAGCAACTTTAAAAACAGATTATATTTTGTAATAATGCACCTGAAGTAAGAAATAGAAATTTCAGCTTTTGTTTCACTTTATAAAAGTAACGTGGAATGTGCACATAGATCCATAGTGAACCCCATTCTCCTTGAGTCACATTGGCAGTCATCCCTGCTGTCTTAATAAAAAGATCCTTCATGGTTCTTCCTGGCAGTAGGGTTCTGGTGATGATCTCTATTCATCGCAATTTGTAGAATTTGTGCAAATTCCACAATTGCCCTCATTTTGTACAATATCAAGAGAGAAAAAAACTTTTCCCAGGCAGGGGTGGCTCAGTGGTTGAGCATCAACCTGTGAACCCGGTCATGGTTTGATTCCTTGTCAGGGCACAACCCCCGAGTGTGGGGCGTGCAGGAGGCAGCCAATTAATGATTTTTCTCTCATTATTGTTGTTTATATCTCTTTCTCCTTCCCTTTCTCTCTCTGAAATCAATAAAACATATTTTTTTAAAAGAGAGAAAAAAAATCTTCAATATTATTAAAAATTTGTTCACTGGATATTTACCTGTAAGGATGCTAAAAATACAATAAATGAAAACTTAGGCTTTAATACACAATGTGTAAAAAATGTAAATATTATATAAATATGCATTAAGAAGTTTGGCAGGATATACCTCAAAGCGGGTAGTGATTATTGGTGGGTAGTTGAATTCCATAATCCCACGTAATTGTCCTTTCTTGTTTTGTTTGAAGTGTGGTAGAATTATGAATGTTCTTTGATCTTATTTTCCCACAATAAACATTTATTACTTTTGAGAGAAGGAAATTATTAATAATTGATCATAATCCTACCTAATAATAGACAAATATGCAAATTGACCGCACCTTTGCTATGCCCAAGCCACGCCCACCAACCAATCAGGACGAGTATGCAAATTACCCCAACAAAGATGGCAGCTAATTTGCATATCAAGACAGCGTAGAAAGAAGCCAAGAGCTGCAGAAGGGAGCAAAGCTGCAGAGAAGCAAGCAAGCCAGGGGGAGGAGAAGGGAGGAGCGGAGGTGGGGCCAGGGGAGAAGGGAAAAGCAGGCGGGCTGGCGGAGAAGGTGGGCCGGGGGAGAAGGGAAAAGCAGGCGGGCTGGCGGAGAAGGCGGGCCGGGGGACAAGGGAGGAGCGCAGGCAGGGCGGGGTAGAGTACAGCAGGAAACCCTATTGCAGGATTTTTCCTGCAACGGGAACGCTAGTTAAATTAACAAAAATCAATCTATTTAGGGAAATATAAATCTCTAAATGCATGAAAAGAGATATTTGGGACTGGGGAATGAGGCAGAGGAAAAGAGAAAATAACAGGGACACAGAGCTTCTGTCCTCTAGGCCAGTGGTCGGCAAACTCATTAGTCAACAGAGCCAAATATCAACAGTACAACGATTGAAATTTCTTTTGAGAGCCAATTTTTTTTTTTTTTTTGAGAGCCAAATTTTTTAAACTTAAACTTCTTCTAATGCCACTTCTTCAAAATAGACTCACCCAGGCCATGGTATTTTGTGGAAGAGCCACAATCATGGGGCCAAAGAGCCGCATGTGGCTCGCGAGCCTCAGTTTGCCGACCACTGCTCTAGGCCAAACAAGGGTGAATAATGGGTCTAGAGTTAAAATAAAATGTGACAAGTTTAGTTGTGATTTAAACAACGGCAAATTGTGGGGTTCCCAACAAGTGAGCAAAGCCAGGAATGGGGAATCTAGCTTCTGTGATCCCTGAGAATACATTCTGTGGACTTCATCTGGGCAGTGACAGGGGCCCAGCCACTTTAGATTCCAGTTCTAGGTCCTGGGCACAGGACTATGAAGAATCAAGTAGCAGGAACCAAGCCAAAGCAAAGTGCCAGGAACTGGGGCAACAGCTGGAGGGTCTCCAACTGGGCAGCTCAGCACCCAGCTCAGTGGCCCCCAGAGAGATGGAAATCAGAGCGGCTGGGGGAGGACAGTGGGAAACAGTGGTCAGCGTCCGCCCCCTGGTGGTCAGTGTGCATCATAGCGACCGGTCTGATGGTCGGACACCTAACATATTAGCCTTTTATATATATAGATATTTGGAGTTTGTTAATATTCTGTTTCCCAATTAACTTGCACCCACTGGCTATAGCACCCATTGGTGATTCTTGCCTAAATAAATTTTTATATCAGTCACACAAATTAGAAGGGAAGCACTGCCCCTCAGTCCCTCAGGAAGGAAGTCATATATCTTTGAAATGAGCAGCTACTGAAATTAGAAAACCATACATTTTACAAAAGTGTGCACATAGCAGTTTTCCACTGCTCTTAAATAAGTGACACTGGGTTTCATCATCACAACAACTGCATGAGGTCATTTTTATTATCCCCATTTTACAGATGAGGAGACAAAGGTTCAGGGATTAAGCAATTTGCTGGAGGTCAGAAGACCTGTGAGAACAGAGCCAGCATGCGTTGTGCTCAGCACGCAGGAGTCCTGTTAGAGAGGCAGAGTAAGAATCAGGAGACAGAGGTACAGAGGAAGGAGCGATGGGAGAATGGACCTCACATACTTCAAGAGCTTCTTTGGAAGTTAGTGTTGTTTTGTAGCACAGGGAAGCAAACATGTTTTTAGGCAAGTGGGAGGGACCTAGTGGAGATAAATGACTGAAATGCCTAAATCCTGGGGAAAGTTCTGATGCCCAGGTGAGGAATAAAGGTTACAGGATTCTGTTTCTTCAGAGCCAGGAACAAAGGAGTCAAGGAAGAGAAACTGACCATAAAGGTTGACTGTTGTTATGACGTAAGCTGGAATCTAGGACTAAAACATGTTTTCTTTCCTGTTGCCCCAGGATACAGCAGCTGCCCGCAGTACAAAGGTCTTAGACAGGCTGGGTCTAGTCTGGCTGTCCTCTTACCCAGCCTCTTGCCCACGATGCCCCCTTGCCTGGATAGTTTTGTTCATTTGCTTTCCTTTGACTCTGCTGCCTGCCCACCCACCCGGGGACCTGGCCAGCATTCCTCAGTTGCCCCTTCCTCTCCTCCACCTTCCCTACTCTGGCCTCGTCACCTGGATGCCCGCAAGCAGATAATGGGCCAGGACCTCAGGTTTGTCTGACCCAGCCAGCATTGCCTCATGCCTCTGCCACAGTGGGTTCCAGCTGTACCTGGGCCCAGAACAAAGCACATGCCGTTCTGTCTGCCCAGTCCTGCCTCTCCTTAAGCAGCCCACCCCAGTGGACACTCATACACGTGCGTCCAGTGAGGCTGGCAGCAGGCTGGGCATCACAGGGGTGCTGACTGAAGAGGAGGTGGGGGAGAGGAGGAAACCAGGGGGTAGGGGAGGGCAGGGCTGGAAGAGGGCAGGGCTGTTTTCATTTGATATTCATAAGGGTGCGTGGTGTGTGCACTGCAGCAAGTCAGAGAAGACGTCATAGGGCTACAAACTTGGATGTGAAAACCATCTAATGATACTTCTGCTTTTTGTGCCACCAAGAAGAGTCTCAAAACCTTATATTTTAATTTCTGTATCAATTTATTGAACACCTACTTTGTGCAAATCATTAACATACAAATCACATTAAAATGTTCTCTAAAATTAGCTAAGTGTCTCTGGTCACAGGTGTGATATTTTGAGAACTTTACAAACTATTACACTGAAGTTAAAGTAGCAATCCATTTAATGTTTTACTTATCATTGTAATTTTTTTGAATGTGTTAAAGGAACATATTTTTTACTACTTAAAAATCATAGTTATTTTATTCATTCATTTATTCAGTGAATATTGAGCACTTACTATACCATGGGGTTGGTACCAGAGATGTGTCTGTCCCTCTATAATAAAGTATGTTAACAATTGGTAACATCTTTTTGGTGCCGCTACTCCGATTGCACAAACCATGGGGAATCGACAAACTATACCAGGCAGGAGACTCCTGGCCTGTGTCGTGACTAACTGGGCGCGATTTGACTCCCAGACCTTCAAAAAGAAAAGAGTAATTTTCTATTGTGATTGGGTCTGGCCACAATATAAGCTCCCCAATGGGGAATCATGGCCTCAAATGGTACTGTCTGAAGGATACCAAGCCCTCACACCCACATAACAGACTTCTTATTCTGGGGTCCTGTATGGACATCGGCAGCCACCTCTCCCAGCCAACAGCTAGCAAGTATGGGAACCCAAGGCCCCACAACAACCCTGGTCAGCTTGAAGCAGCCAGAGTGGTCTTCTCCCAAAAGTCCCCAAAGAACTGGATTCCCATACCTTGAGGGGGGAAATGTTAGGTAGGAAGTTAGGCATGAGCGGCTGGGGTGGCCTGCCCTGGGGTTCTGATGAGATCAACATTGCCTTCAGACCACCTCTCTATGGGTGGCCCAGCAGCCAGCACACCGCCAGTGGGCAGGTCCGGAACCAGCTGGTTCTTGGTGCAAGCTCAGAGGAAAAAGGACATGACCTCAATGCAATCCTACTAGGGCCTTGGACTAATCATACTAAAATGTGCATTGCAGTTTTGATCCCCGCCCCCCACTACCACCCCTCCCCCCATGAGTTTTTCTGTATGCATTATGGGTAAGGGCATGTGTAGAAGAAATATAGGTACATAACCCTTTTCTGTCAATCATCCCAGAATGCAAATGAAAATCTCCACCCAGAAAAATTCTTCATTTAAACCATATAACCCAGAAGTTTGGGGCCATTGTCTCTCTCAACTGCCTGCTCCTCCCTTGCTGTGTATATTCAATAAATCCCACTTTGCTTTACTTTCAGGAAAAAAAAAAAAAAAAAAGGTATGTTAAGCCCTGGCCAGTGTATCTCAGTGGTTAGAGCACCAGTCTGAGCACCAGAGGGTCATGGGTTCAATTCCCAGTCAAGGGCACATACCTGGGTGGCAGGTTCCATTGCTGGCCCAGGTTGGGGCACGTGAGAAAGGCAACCAATCCATGTGTCTCTCTCACATCTCTCTCTCTCTCTCTCTCTCTCTCTCTCTCTCTCTCTCAGTCCCTCTCCTCTACTCTCTAAAAAAAAATAAATAAATCAATGGAAAAAATATCCTTGGGTGAGGATTAAAATAGAAAAATATGCTAAGTGCCATGATGCTAAGTGCAGGGAGTTTCAGAGCATGTAGAAGAGATGTCTAACCCAACCTTGGGTAGTCAAGGAAGGCTTCCTGGAGGAAGTGACATCTGAAAGTGAGCCCAGACTCTCACTCATGAGCTAGACCAAATGATTAGAAAGGGGAGGGGTGGAAGGAAGGTATTCTTAAGGGAATAAACTAATTCTTTAAAAATGCTAAGAGATAAACGAGAACTCTGCTGGTTCTTTCAAGTACTGAAAAGAATTGTGATAAGATTGTTTAGTATAAGGTGGTGAATATGAGATGAGACTAAAGAAATGAACACATAATAGATCATGAAGGGCTTAATACAGCAGCAAAGATTTTCTGTGTTTACATCTTTAACACAATGATAATAGCAAGCAGTGAGCACATCATTTGATTGATTAATTAATCCTTATAATTCCTGGAAGGCAAGTGAGTTTCGATGATAACAACTTATTATCCTCTATCTTTAATACCCTGATATTATGTCATCAAAACTAGAGAGCAGCCCTAACCGGTTTGGCTCAGTGGATAGAGCGTCAGCCTGCGGACTGAAAGGTCCCAGGTTCGATTCCCGTCAAGGGCATGTACCTTGGTTGCGGGGGTGTGCAGGAGGCAGCTGATCGATGTTTCTCTCTCATCAATGTTTCTAACTCTCTAACTCTCTATCCCTCTCCCTTCCTCTCAGAAAAAAATCAATAAAATATATTTAAAAAAAAAAACTAGAGAGCAGATATTTTAAGACTGACTTCTACTTTCATATATATATATATATATATATATATATATATATATATACATATATATGATCCTTTTTTTTTTTTAAATGGAGGCTGAAGGAGTGGGGAATCATAGGAGTGGTGATTGAAGTGTAGAGGGAGGCATTTTGAACACGCTTAGAAATCCTCTGACTAACCAGTCTGGCATCTTGAAAGATCTAGAAATTAACAGTTTCCTCCAGGGTGGAGTAAAGAATACAGGCTGGAACAGGCTTTACCCTTTGGGGAGGGGGTGGGGACAAGGTTGGAAACCTATTTTAAACACAAGGTTCTTATAATTTAGTTTTTAAAGCACAGCTTTGAATAAAGAAATCAAAGTGAATAAACAATTGTAGGTTGAACTGGCCTATTATTAGGATATGATATTCTTGCCTCACAGTCTAAAGAATATCCTATCTATGACTAGACATCAGATGAATGTACCTACAGAGTAAACTTCCCTAAAGAAAAATTTCCTGTTGTAATCAGTCAGTGACTAGGCCACAGAATTAGTCATGTTGTTTAGTTTGCTTAAGCATGTAGTTAACAAGCTTAAAAGCTTTCCAAAAACTGAGATTAAAGATAAAGTGTCATTAGCATTGAACACCTTTGCCCCCCAATGAAGTTTTTAAAATTAAAGTAATATTCTAATACTTGTCAGTATTAAAGATAAGGGTTGGTTGGGTTTCTCAGTGAATAGAGAGAGAAACAGACAGATTGTGACAGAAACCTAGGCTCCTGCCCTCCCAAAGGTTCTTCAGAGATTTTTTTTTTAAATGCAGAGACCGTGTGCCTCTGAATTACAGTGAGACTGAGTCCCAAACCATGATTCAGTCCCTTGCTGAGCTGAGGTATGCTGAGGCAAGCCTAGAGTCAGGAGCCAAAAGCAGACCTCTCTTGCCCTTTCTTCCTTAAAAAACAAACTGGCCTTTCCTTGCCTCCTCTCCTTACTACTCTAACGGTGAGGCAAGAGCAGGCCAAAGAAAATAGAACCCACTCCACTTCGCCACTCCCAGCCTCTCCTCAACCCACCTGTGAACCCAGCTCTGACCCTCCCTGACCAGAGAAGCCAGTTGTCAAGCTCACCAGCACCCCCCACGTTGACAAATCCAAGGCACACTTTTCAGCCTCATCTAGCTTAGCCTGTCAACAACACTTGACCTTTCAGCAGACTTGACCACGCCCTCCTTTCAAAAGTACTTCCTTCTCTTGACCTCTGTGTTTACAAATAACCGTGGAATTACACTGATGTAGTTTTCTTCTCAGCTCACTGGCCACTCCTTCCCAGGCTCCTCTGCAGGCTCCTCCTCCTCTGCTCAAACTGAACGGTTGATGAGACCCAAGGCTCCATTTCGGGCCCTTTCCGTCCTCTATCTACCCCTTCCCAGGGACTCCCATTCGGCCTCATAACTTCACATCCCAATTATATGCTGATGACACCTATATTTATATTTCCAACCCTGACATTTTCCCAAACTCCATACTCCTGTGCACACCATCTCCTTTTAGGTACCTAATGTGCATAGTAAACTTAGCATATCCAAAACAGATTTCACCTTTAACCTCTTTCCCTCTCAGTTTCCCCATAAAAGTATCAATATTCACAGAGGAGCTCAAGTGAAAGACCTAAAGTGAGTTCTCTTTTACCCTTAACCCCCGGATCCAATCCATTCGTGAGTTGTCAAATTAACCTCCAAAATTAACCTACCATGGTTAGCTGGCTCTCCTTCCTGCCGAGCGTAAGCCACCAGGACTCTTACTGGACTATGGCACCCGTCTCCTGCCTGGTCTCCCTGCTTCCACTCTCCCCTTCGTGTACAAAGCATGTTCAACATGGCAGATGGGAGCGTTTCTTTAAAGCACAAATCAAATCATATCAGTTATCTGCTTAGTATTCACTAATGGCTTCACACACCGCTTTGAAGATATCTGACATTCTTGCAAACATTCTAACATTTTTAAGATCCTTTGCATTTGCCCCCCGCCGACTTCTCTGACCTCATGCCGGACCACTCTCCCTTCATTCTCTGTGCTCTAGCCACATTGTTCTTTGTGTTCCCAATCTTGTCAAGCATCTTCTGCCTTGGAGACTAAGCTGTTCCCTTTGTCTGTTATGCTCCTTCCCTAACCTGCACATGGCTGGCTCCTTTTTATTGCGTGTCCTCTCCTTTAAGAGGTTGTCCCTAACACTCAACCTAAGGCAGTTCCTCAGTCTCTCTCAATCACTTCACCCTCTCTCATAGTCTTAATAGCACTTGTCACTGACTAATAGTTTTGTCTTTTGATTTGTTCATTTGTTTATTAGTTGCCTCCCTTCTACAATGTAAGCACAGATCTGGTCCTGTTCACCGCTTCATTCCCAGTATCTACACGCCTAGCACATAATGGATGTTCCCTAAATTGTTATTGGACGAATACTTTGTCCCGATGTCTAAAAGCTAACACTTGTATAACACCCACTCTGAACCAGAGACTGTAATAAAAATGTTACACGTGTGCCTTCATTTCAACCCCAACGCAACCCTAGATCCAGGTATCTTTTTCCGGCACTTTTCAGATGAGGAGACTGTGGCACTGAAAGGTCACACACCTAGTAAGTAACAGAGTCTATGCTTTTCAATACACGTTACACTGCTTGGCTTAGGATGCCCACCTGGGGCCTTCCCAGGTTAGGGAAGGACCCTCCAGCCTGTCAATCCTAACGTACCTGAGGGAGAGAGAGTCCTGAGGGAAAGCGGAAAGAGCTGAACACTGTTAAAGAAAGAGCATCTGAGCCTGGGCTTGGACCTTATGGCTTTTGCTGTCATAGTAGAATGTTCCAACCACTCTGTGCTCTAGAACAGTGTCCTGAGCGTATGCAAGTGTGAGTCCACCCCCATCACACTTCACTCCTAGTGAGGAGAGGGGAAAAGCAGAATAGGGGCCAACATTCCCCTGGTTTTTGTTCAGTCTCCACAATGGAGGCAGGAGGTTAGCACAACACCGAAAGAACCTTGTCTATACCTACAAAAGCCTACTGCCCACCTGTACCTGTGCCCAGGAGTGACCGCCCAGAACCCGTGAGATGGGGACTCAGCCCCTGGAGGCCCCACATGATCTTGCTATGTCTCTGTGGCCACAGCACTCAGAGGGACCTTTCATCCTTCCCAGGACCTGAGATCTCTCTTCCCCAGGACCTCAGGTTCCTGCCTGAGATCTTCCTTCTGCCTCTATAAATCACATTCAGTCCAATCACCAGTTCTGATCACAGAACAGTTAAATGTCCCTACTTCTCCCAGGCCCTATCTTGAAAAGCAGTTAGACCCAGGGACACACTGTTCCCCCCTTCACATGGGGCCAGCCTGACCAAAACGATCTCAAGCCATCACCTCTCCGGATCCTTTCCTCCTGCAGCTCCGTGGTCATGTTTAAAGCTAAGACTGTTTCCTGGGCAACAGCTCTCTGTGCATTTGTAACACCCCGTGCCACTCTCTCCAGCTGACCAAAGACATCCCACTGTTTCTGTACCAACTTGATGTCCCATAGCCACGGCCTTTCAAATACAGGGATTTTTAAAGTAATGTTGTTTATGTTTAGATTTTTGATGGTCTAAAATCTTCCCAATTAGAAATTACTTTTGCTGTGTGGCAAGTCCACCTCTTCTTTTGCATCTGATCACTGATGCACTTTACCGCTCCAGGACCCTGAAACCTGTAGGCACAATCTTACTCTTACTTCCATGAAGCTTACTCTTGCACCCATGAGTCCTGCTGTCAAGCCACACGGCCCCGTGAGGCTGGCCCTGTTGCTCACCTCTCTGACTACCTCCCCACATAATTATGGAGAACAGAGGTCTGTAACTAGAACTAACCTGAGAGCTTGCAATAGAGTTCAAAGAGACTGCTGATAAGTCACAGGCGTTCCCACAGTGAATATTACCCAGGCCCCTTCCTTGACCCTGGATTGGATCTAAGATGTTGGCAAAGATGGGAAAACAGTAGAATTATAATAAGTGTGGCAGCGGAGAGCCTCCTCGGTTCCTCTGGACAAGTTCCACAAAGGCTAACAGCACGGGCATCTCACTTCCTCTGTGTGTCCCCTGCTGCTCTCGGAACAAATGAGCATGGCCTGGGGCAACCAATCTAGAACCATACGGAATTAACTATTAAAAAAAATAAAATTCTTACCCACCAAGACTGTTTATCTGAAGGTGGCCTACAGTGACCAGGTGGAATTTCACCATTATTGCAGGTGACCAGCAACAGGCAAGCAAGACAGACAAAACCCGATAGACAAAGGAAAAAGACGACTAGAGGATAGAGTTTTAATGTTGTCTGTGGAAATACATAACATTATTTTCTACCCCATCTTCAAAAGAGAAGGGCTCCAAATATGCATCCCAGTGACATTTCTCTGCTCCTTCAATGACACACGATTCCCTACCAAATTAAGTTCAAGCTTTGTAGTGTACATCCAAACCTTCAGTGTTTTAGCGTCACCATGATCCTTTTTAGATTATTATTCACTCACTATAGCTCCCAGACTCTGGAATTTCATAAACCAGAGAAATGTTTAATTCCGAGAAATTAAAAGATGTTGGGCGCTGTGAGTGTAGCAAAGAGCTGTCACTCACAGCGCCCAACATCTTTTAAATACATTCTCCACCGGGTGATGACCCTCCCTGTTGTAAGCCCTCCTTCCCATAGTCAAATCCACAAAGCTCCATTTCCCAGACTCCCCTGTCTTTAGGCTTCAGACCTGTGACTGAGGTTCAGCCACTACGACCCACCCCTCTCCCCCACAAGGAGATTGATCCAGGCTTGCTCCAGGGGAAGAGTCCGAGCAGGTGGTCCATGGTAGGAGCTGTGGTGGTGGCTTCTCTGATCGAACAAGTTCCTGATTGTGAGAGAGGCGGCAGTTCACTTGGGAGGCCGGTTCTGCAACATGGTCCTGAGAGGGATATGGAAAGGTCATTTCTTTAGCCTTCATGGCACGCTGTCTATATTCCTTAATTAACTCTTGTTTCTTAAGCTAGCTGGAGTGACTTTTTTTTTGTTTGTTTGCAACCACAAACCTTGTCTAAGAGAGTTGCTTATTATTTTATTTTGACAATAGAAAGTATTTTAAAACAAACAGATTTTCTTTCCAGTTAATTGGCATCAAAGATTCATGTCTGCTTCAGACTGTTATTCTCTGGCGAGAGAAGACCAAATGGATATTTTTATTCAGAAATACATAACTGAAGGATGCGATGAGGTGAAATGCCAGCCCACATCTGCCCACGCAGAGCTAATACGTGAGGCAGCAGAGAGCCTCCTGGGTTCCTCTGGACAAGTTCCACAAAGGCTAACAGCACAGCATCTCACTTCCTCTGTGTGTCCCCTGCTGCTCTCTGAATAATTCCTACCCTGAGGTCTGCAGCTGAACGCCACAGAAAAGATCTCTGCTATGAAGGCAAGGTGTCATTACTAAGTGTCTACCTAATCAGTTAAACTGCTCCAGTAGTTTATGGTTACAATATTACATTCATTAGCCTTGATGGTTTGGAAATTGGTTTTTCATTAATGTCTTTTTCTTCAAGCTCACCATCGTAAATAGAGCAAGAAGAAAGAGACAAATGGTAAGGAGAAGACAAAACTAAGGGGGTGGTGGTGAGGGGGAGGGAAGAAAAACACAGAGAAAGGAAAGGAAAGAATATATGTCAAGTCGAAGGAATGTCCTAGACTTCCCTTCCTCTTTGAATAGCTACATTGTATTTCCATGTCTGCTTCCAGCTTCCAGGTGCGTGGGCCCATGGTTCAGTGCTTGAAATGGGGCACCAGCAGTAAGAAGTACCGAGTAGTGAAGCCAATATCCGTGCCACTTCCTCGAGACTGCCTATCCTGACCCCTTGACCCAGGCTCACCCCTCTTTTTTTTTTTTTTTAATATATATTTTATTGATTTTTTACAGAGAGGAAGAGAGGGATAGAGAGTTAGAAACATCGATGAGAGAGAAACAGCGATCAGCTGCCTCTTGCACAACCCCTACTGGGGATGTGCCCGCAATCAAGGTACATGCCCTTGACCGGAATCGAACCTGGGACCCTTGAGTCCGCAGGCTGACGCTCTATCCACTGAGCCAAACCGGTTTCGGCAGGCTCACCCCTCTTTACAAGCTCCTATGGCACCTTATATGACTTCACTTTAGTACTGAACAATACTGTAAGTAAATAAGGAATTGTGCAGAAAGGAACTATCTACCATCACCCTCGTTTCATAATAGAAAGGCATTTGTAATACAGAAACACTTAGGAAGAGACAAGCTTATTTTAAGAAGATACAAAATGTTTTCAAAGGTAGACAAATCATGCCGTAATTTAAAATGTACATTTCAGGTCATTGTTTTTGATGCAAGTTTGTTGACTTTGGCATCTTTATTGGACACTGCAATAAGGAAGAAGAGCTCAAAGTCCAGCGTATTCTAGCAGTGTGGTTTTAACGGATTTACCAAGGATTTTGAGCAAACGGATACCATATTCTCACGTGACCCACAAAGATTCGGGGTGAACTGAGAAAGGCTAAAGAACAACAAACAGTGCCTAGAGGTTTAGCTGTCGTGCCCATCTGGTTCTCAGGGCATCGGGGCTGCAAGAACTCTCTGCCTCTCACGGCCCCGAGGAGCCAGAAATCCACCTCCGAGGGGGCTGGGCGCCATCTGGGGATGAGTCACCTTTGGCCTGTGGACCGGCATCCGGAGGCAGCCCTGTTTAGTCCTTCTAACCACTCTCCTGCTCTTCTTGCTCCACTCACCCCGGGTGGTCGGGTTAGGAGCTTGTACTTTCCTCACATCTAGTTTACATGTGTTTAATAAATTTTCATCTTTGTTAACCATAGTGCTACTTTCCAATAGAATTTCAAAGTTTAACTGAGGTATTTATAATTTACTTTGGCAGATGCTCTGTAAAGATCATAAAGCTGTTCTTAGTTTGTGCATGAATATAAAGTGGTTTCGCCATTTGTTGGAAGAAACATAAAAACAATCTGTCTTAATTCCATATTACCATGTTTTTTATTTTCAGTCTGACTTCTGTAAGTATCAAGTGACTTCTATTGTCAATTCAATAGAATTGATTCAAATAATAGGCACAGTTTACCAATAAGGTGGGTATTTATACATAACTAGCTTTAATCTTAAGATTTATCAAAATGATTTTAAAGGTCTTCTTTAACAAATATGACAATTTTTTACCACTGGCAACTGCATGCCACTAAAAAGAAGATCCAAAATATAATGATTGAATCTGGTATTGGATTTCATAATCAAATGTCTTGATAAGAATATTTGAAAAATCATCTCAAAATGCCATTTGATAAAATTCAATACCCATTTCCATTTAACACTCTGCAAGCACTAGAAAAAGAGGGAAACTTCCCACTTGTATAAGGCTATCAATCACAAACACTAGCAAATATCACAGTTGACATTTATCCACTAAGCCCAAAGAGCAACTGCCTGCTATTACTGGGCAAATATTATTAGACAAAAATACCCATGATTACTGCTATAGATTTCTTTACAAAAATCAATAGCAATAATCACTTGTACATTGAAAAATCCTATTCATAATAGTAACAAAAGATATAAAATACCTAGGATAAATAAAAATATATAAAGTTTATATAAAACAAATTATAAAATTTAGCTAAAGGACATTCAAATAGATATGAATATATCTTACTCTTGCATAGAAACATTCAAATGTTATATATAAATATTACATTATATATTCATATATAACATGTATAATGATGTTATATAATATATAGTTATATAAGGTATAATATGTAAATATCTTAATATTTATGCATTATATATGTTTAATATTAACATACTAATATATTATAATTATTACAACACATATTTTTATATTAGTATATTATGTTAATGTTATACTAATATACTATATTATACATTATATTAGAATATTTTTATATTTAATACATATAAATACAAATATTACATATTTAATATGTAAGTATGTATAATATAATATAAATTCTACCTAAATTGATCTATAAAATCAATGCAATTAGTTTTGTGACCAATGGTTATATATATCTATAGATGTTCCTATTATATTTAAAAGCAACTTATGGGATAATACATACAGTATGATGGCATATTTAAAACAAACAACAGCCCTAGCCAGTTTGGCTCAGTGGATAGAGTGTCGGCCCATGGACTGAAGGATCCCAGATTCGATTCTGGTCAAGGGCACATACCTCCATTGCAGGCTTGATCCCCGTCCCAGGTTGGGGCGTGTGTGGGAGGCAACCAATTAATGTGTCTCTCTCCCGTTAATGCTTATCTCTCTCTTTCTCTCCGCCTCCTTCCACACCATCTAAAAATCAATGGAAAAAATATCCTCAGGTGAGGATTAACACAAAAAATAAATAAATAAAGCAAACAACAAAAACCTGTGGGTGTCCATATATACATGCATTAAAAAAATGGTTTGGAAGGTTGAACCTAGTAAACTATTAACAGGGTTTATTAATTGCAGAAATATTCTAATTATAAAATAATTATAATTAATTAATATAACCAAATCTATATATTTATATATAATATATAAAATTATACATTATATATCACATATGTAACCAAACATTATAACCAAATATCAATTTACCCAACAAATCATGTACTAAACATTTATACTTATCAAGTACCCATTTTATAATATATAGGAAAGTCATAACTTCTTTAAAATATTTTTAAGACTTCTACTTTTAAATACTTTGAGGATTACTTAGCTAATTTATTTAATAATCTTTTAGGCAAACAAGTAGATTTTAAGCTACTAATTGGAAAAAAAAAGCAATACTCTCATAATGGTGAATAAAATCGGGGCATTTCACACTCCTTTATCTTTTATGTTTTGTCATAATGACAGAGAAGAAACAGGGACTGAGCCTAAGTGAAGTTATTTCTGATAATGACTATTTTCTCTGGTAAACTAAAAATTTCTAGTTAACGAACAGGATCATTTAGAATCATAATTCATACCATACACCAAAATGAATTCGGATATATTAGGGAGCTGAATGAAAACAATCACTTTTGGAATTGCTTCTGATCAAGGAACTAATTTTAACAGCAAAATAAATGGTGCAATAAGCTCATGCCCTTGAAATTCACTGATTTTACCAAGTCCCCATAATCTAGTGGCCCCTTAGAGAATGCTGAAATGGTTCAAGGTTGGAGTACTATCCTATATGATGGAGTATATGAGTTGAACCAGTGATCAAAGTGACCAATTTACATGGTGGTGTTTCTCCCATTATATCAGGTCCAGGAATCAAGGTATGGGGTGGGATTCACTCCTATCACTATCACATGAAAGAACCCATGTACAAACACTTGCTTCCCATCCCTGCAACTTTAGCCTCTGTTGTTTTAAGGTCATAGTTCTCAAGGAAGTACTGTTTCTTTCAAAGTATACAACAATACTTCTTTTCTTGAACTGGCAGTTGAGACTGTCACTTGGTCCACTAAATTAACCTGTAAAGAGTAAACAACACAGGGGCCTCCTCTAACCTAATCCCACTACAAGAGGAGAGCAGCAGGTATCTTTAAAGGTTCAACAATAATAGAAAAAAAATCTGAAAAGATATGCTTTACAATTTAAAGCTACAAAGTATCCGTATAGACCTAAGAAAACAGATCTCTCCAATTCAATCCGTGAATAGTGTTGTCAGAGAAAAAGAGAAGTAAAAGAACATAGAAAGCATACTGAGAGAAATTGTTGAAAATAACTTGTCTTCAGTTAAGAAAAAATAAGAAATCTCTCTTGAGTACCTGGAGAATTATTCCTGGATATCTACTTGTCAAATTCTTCAACTACAGAAACATTCAATATTTAATTGAAATAGAGAAAGATGGAAGAGAGATATCATTAAAAATTTTAGAGTATAAGGTTTTAAAATTTCTATCATAGAGAGAATATAAGCAAGCCTTAAGAATAAAATTATCATAAATCTCTCAAAAACACTTGATTCTCACTACACAACCATCATAATGCCCATCACCACTGTTTGTTTTGGATATTAGTTGTTTTGTTTGTTTGTTATGATTGTTGTTTGTGTTTAAGGCAGCAGAAAGTCCTTTGCAAACACAGAACTTGAAGGAATATTGTAACACAATCTGTAGCTACAAAATAAACTATAAAAGATTGGGGATATAGAAATGACAGCAAATTTAAGTGATCTAGATAACTATCACAGCAAAGATAGTTAAATTCCTTAAGTAAAGTATTATTGTTATAAAATTTAAGACAAAAAGAGAAGTGTGAAAGTTGTTTCTGAACTAAATTTAAAGTTTGAAAATAATACTAAAAGATAAACATAGATCTTAATCTGTACTAAAACTTAGTACATTGCAGACAGCTCAAGATATGTTAATCTCCTTCTTTTCCTATAGAAAAACAATTTTGGAATAAAAACACAGAGGAACAAGAAGTAGAAAAATCTAGATTTTATAAAAGAGAAAGGCAAAAGCATATTGGGAAATGTAGAAAGCAATCTATATATATAAAAGCCTAAGCGACCATTGCAACCGAATGGATGACCAAACAGGCTGCATGGGGCGACCAGGCTGGCAGGGAAGTTAGTGAGGGACAACCAAATGATCGAGCAGCAGGCTGCGTGGGGCAACCAGGCCCATGGGGGAGGGGGGGCAATTGGGGGCGACCAGGCCGGCAGAGGGGGGCAGTGAGGGGTGACCAGGCTGGTGGGAGGGGGGCAGTTAGGGGCGACCAGGCTGGCTGGCAGGCAGTTTTGGACAACTAGATTGGCAAGGGGGGCAATTGGGGGTGACCAGGCAAGCAGGGGGGGGGGCAGTTAGGGGCGATCAGGCAGGCAGGTGAGCAGTTAGGAGCCAGTGGTCCCGGATTGTGAGAGGGATTGAGCCTAAACATCCCCTGAGGGGTCACGGATTGAAGAGGATGCAGGCTGGGCTTCCCCCCGCCCCATACACAAATTTCGTGCACCAGGCCTCTAGTTTTATTGATAAACTGAAGCAAGAGTTGGTTTTTGTGTTACTAAAATTATTTGACTACCAGTAAAAGAGAAAGAAACCAAATTTTAAAATCTAAAATAAAGATCTACAATAACTGATATGAAAAAGTAATTAAAGACTATCACATCCAATTTATGCACTAATTTTTAAACCTAAATGAAAATTTCAAATATAACACTGATATATGACATGGAAAACAAAATTTGAGAATTGTTCTATTGTTTCAAGTCTCAGAAAATCTTTCCCTTCCTATTAGTTTGAGATATATGCTAGTAGTCAATTACATGGTCTTTTCTTTGTAACCTAAATTGCATTGATTATATCATCCATCCAATCAAGCAGAAACTTCAGCCTTTTACAAAGTACTACTTGGCTCTCCCAAAGGTTTGGTGTGTGTTGTGTGTGTGTGTGTGGGGGGGAGGTCCTAGAAGGTAGTTCCAAGAAGTTGTGGTCAGTCCAAGTTGTTGTATCCTTTGCTTGTTGCCAGTCTCTGCTGATAACATTGCTCTTGCGCTTCCAAGGTGCAGATCTTCTCAAAGCTCATGGTGTTGGGAGGAATTGGCATAGTCAGTGAATGTTGACTCTCTTCCATTTGACCAATGGTCTCTTAAAGGAATCCCACAGTATATCTTCTGGGTGCAGAGGTGTTCCAGAGTTTATTAAGGTCCCTCTTTTGATTTACACACAGCTTTCTCCCCTCAGGGCACAAATTGCCTGGCTTGCTTGAGACTTGGTCATATTGTGGCCGCCACTCTCTTTTGACTCTCAGACTCTCTTCCTCTTTGGGGCGGACTCCTTTTATAGTGAGTTCTCTGCCACAGGGTCCATACTCTTCTGGTAATTTATTACCTCTCATTACAATCCCTACCTTCAGAATCCGCCCACACATCAGTTCTCCATATATCTACATCTATGTCTACAACATAGGTGGAAGCAAGATTTCACTTTTGGATCCAGGAATTTCCTGGCTTCTATACAAATCAGTGATGCAAGCAGGGGTGGGCAGAGATGGTACCACCTCACTCCACCTACTCAGTGAATTCACACTTACCATGACTAGCTGATATGCCCTGCTGTATTAGGGAGGACCCAGTCTGGAACACAGAAACCACTTTAGGCATTTCAACAGACAGAACTTATTTAATACAATGATAAAATGTGAGAGTGCTTTATAAACACCACACACAATGGAAAACATTTTTTAATAGTCACCAGTGAACTCCTAAATGCCAAATCCATTGAACACACTTGATTACTTTGTAGTATTTAAACTGTTGGACATTTGCTTCCTCCTGTAACCCTCTCTTTGCTTAGCTTCTTTGATACTTTTCTGTTCCCCTACCTGTCCAACCACACTCTTTCAGGCTCCCCACAAGTTCTTCTATTTCCACTTACTTTATCACTTAATAAATATTTGCTGAATAAATTAAATTAGCACTGATGATCAGAAAATTTTATAATATGATATATGCAATGTTTTTTCTTATGTTTTTCAAATCTTCCCTCTTCCCCCAAATTTTTAGGTTATCAATACTTAAGCACTTTGTCCCAAACAGTTACTTTTGTTTTTCTTTGTTGAAGAGGAAACACAGGCCTTGAAGTGAGTCATGCATATAAAGCTACCAAGTGAGTTGAAATCAAAGATTCAGTGGCATTTATACAAGCCTGACTTCTAGTTCATGGCTCTGGTCCAAGACAATAGTGCCTCTTCAAATAATAAGCAAATGAAATTTCTCAGGGAAGTGACAAAATGCCAGCAGGCATTGTTTCTTGTTATTTCCTTGTTTCTGTTTTAATTTAATCATTTGTTTGTTTGTTCTGTGAGAAAGAAGTTAAGAAAAAGCCATATATAACATGCATATTTCTATCTTGCCCATTTCCTTCTCTCTTCCTTGCCTAATAATATTTTTAGAGTTTTGAGAGTTTTGAAAAGTAGTTTTCATTTAAATAGATTTAACTTAGTGAGTTTACAATATAATAAAATTATTCATTTGAATTATATTTTATTGAATTACTAGAGGCCTGGTGCATGAAATTTGTGCACTGGGGTGGGGGAGGGGGAATCCCTCAGCCTGGCCTGCATGCTCTCGCAGTCCGGGACCCCCCAGGGGATGTCTGACTGCCGGCTTAGGCCCCATCCTCAGGGATCGGGCCTAAGCCGGCAGTCGGACATCCCTCTCGCAGTCCAGGATCCCTCTTGCAGTCCGGGATCCCTCTCACAGTCCAGGACTCCTTGCTCCTTACTGCCCACCTGCTCACTGCTCCTTACTGCTTGGCTCACTGCTCCTTAGTGCTTCCGCAGAGGCAGGAGAGGCTCCCACCACCACCGCTGCGCTCGCCAGCCATGAGCCCGGCTTCTGGCTGAGCAGCGCTCTCCCTGTGGAAGTGCACTGATTACTAGGGGGCAGCTGCCGTTCTGCCATTCAGTCAATTTGCATATTAGGGTTTTATTACATAGGATATCCATAACAATTCATTTGGATTTTAAGTTTGCAATATAACAAACTTACTGATATGAATTAATTTATAATATAACATTGGATTATCCTATATAATAAAAGCTTAATATGCTAAGTGTCCGGTTGTCCGGTTGTCTGTTCAACCAATCAAAGCGTAATATGCTAATGATATGCTAAGGCTGCTCAACTGCTCGCTATGACATGCACTGACCACCAGGGGGCAGACAGTTGACCGGTCAGCCAGTTGCTATGATGTACGCTGACTACCAGGGGGCAGACACTCCGACCAGTAGATTAGTTTGCTGCTGGGGTCCAGCCCATTGGGACTGAGAAAGATGGGCCAGACATACCCTGGAGCCCTCCTGCAGGCTCTTCCTGGCTGGCCAACTTCCTGCATCCCTCCCCAGCCCCGATCGTGCACCAGTGGGGTTCCTTGGCCTGGCCTGTGCTCTCTTGCAATCCGGGACCCCTTAGAGGATGTCGGAGAGCCAGTTTCAGCCCGATCCCACAGGCCAGGCCAAATTCGTGCATCAGGCCTCTAGTTTAACTATAAATATTCAGCCTCCTCTGTTTTGGAAAACATTAATTGCCAATTTTATTGACCCTCCATAATTATTTTAGTGCTATATAGAATGGCTTTTTAGATTTTGTCATTTGGACTATGAAAAATAAATAAAAATGAGGTGTGATGGCTTAATAATTTGAAAGTAGGACTTCAAGGCCCCACATGATCTGCTCTCACCCATACTTTTACTTCTCTCTGGCTTTTTCTCCTTCTGTCTTCCCCTGGCAGGAGCTCCTATGCTTTTGGATCACATAACTAAATTTAGTACTTTTTCCTGAAAAGTACACAATAATGATACTGTGGTTTTTCCTTGCTTACCTTAAAAATCAGGCCTCTCCCACCTGAGGACCTTCACAAAGGCTGGTCCCTCTACCAGGAATGTTCTTTACTCAAAAATCTTCATGACTCACAAGTTTGCCTCTTAAAAAACTTTGCTCAAAGGTCACCTATTCAATAACGCCTACTCTGACTGCCCTATGTAGAATCCAACCTGCTCCTTCCTCCCTGGGCACGTCCTCCTCTGCTTTGCTTCTTTCCATGACACTTCTCATCTTCAAACATTCCATATAACATTTACGTTGGTGTTAATTTTGTGGGGTTAGCATTTACTGTAAAGGGGCTTTGAGCTGAACCTGAGGCTCACTTCAACTCTTGAGAAAGCATGATAGGCATCACCACCACCTGCTTACTCTGCTCAAAAAGTATCAGCAAAGAAGGAAGGAAAATGCCTTAGGCTCAGGACTCCAATCTTCCAGAGGGGCAGGTTTGGGGCATTTTTCAGAGGAGGCATTTAGGCTCTGACTTGCCCAGGGTTGTGACACTGTGGAAGTCACACACCTTCAAACAGAAGGGCCTGCTGCATCACCGGTAGCACCTCAGCTTTAGCAAAAAGCCTAACACTGCTAACAGAAATTGTGCGCCTTTAACAAGCAGGACCTCTCTGGGAAGCAGAGAGGTATCCATTCATAGGAGCTCCTGTCCTTTTGCAGGAAGGGGAGTCAAATGGGGTCATTTGCCTTAGATGCCTCTCCTCACCAGGCTCACATAAAGTCAATATACATCTCTTTTTACTTTCTGGAAGAATGCTAATCAGAAATATAGGCAAAAGAGAAAGAAGAGGAGACCACAACCTGTATAATTTAAAAATTATTCAGACTGGATCATATAATTAAATTTAGTACTTTTTCCTGAAAATTACACAATAGGAAGATATATAATATTCAATAAATGGTACTGAAACATTTGGAAAAAGATGACATTATACCTTCCTCTTATGCCTTATACTTTGCTCTAGAATAAACTCCAATAAAGTGAAATTAAGAAAAACAAACAAGTAACATAATAAAATATAAATCAATATTCATTCACTTGTTATTTTTTAGCAGTATATAACTAAAGGTAGAAAAGAACAGATTTCATAGATTTCACTCCACACAAAATTTAATCTTTTATACAGAAAAAGACAGAAACAGAGTTAAAAACAAAGCAAATCAAGAAACATATTTGAAGGCCCATTTCATTCCCATATAAAGATCTTATACAAATCAATAAGAAAACAATGTGTTTTTTATTATTTGTATTTTTGTTTTTAAATTCTTTATTGTTTAAAGTATTACATATGTCTCCTTTTTTCCTCATTGACCTCTCCCTGGCCATCCCTATCCCACAGCACATGCCCTCACCCCCCTAGTGTCTGTGTCCACTGGTTATGCTTATATGCATGCATACAAGCCCTTCGGCTGATCTCTTACCGACCCCCCTACCTTCCCTGTGAAGTTTGATGGTCTGCTTGATGCTTCTCTGTCTCTGAATCTATTTTTATTCATCTATTTATGATGTCCATTATATTCCACAAATGAGTGAGATCATGTGATATTTGTCTTTCTCCAACTGGCTTATTTCGCTTAGCATAATGCTCTCCAGGTCTATCCATGCTTTGCGAATGGTAAGAGTTCTTTCTCTTTTACAGCAGCATAGTATTCCATTGTGTAGATGTACCATTGTTTTTTAATCCACTCATCTGCTGATGGGCACTTAGACTGCTTCCAAATCTTAGCTATTATAAATTGTGCTGCTGTGAACATAGAGGTGCATATGTCCCTTCTATTGGGTGTCTCTGATTTCTTGGGATACATTCCTAGAAGTGGGATTACTGGGTCAAATGGGAGTTCCATTTTTAATTTTTTGAGGAAATGCCATACTGTTTTCCACAGTGGATGCACCAGTCTGCATTTCCACCAGCAGTGTAGGAGGGTTCCTTTTTCTCCACATCCTCTCCAGCACTTGTCCTTTGTTGATTTGTTGATGATAGCCATTCTGACAGGTGTGAGATGGTACCTCATTGTCATTTTGATTTGCATCTCTTGGATGATTAGTTACTTTGAGCATGTTTTCATATGTCTTTTGGCCTTCTGTATGTCCTCTTTCAAAAAGTGTCTATTTAGGTCCTTTGCCCATTTTTCGATTGGATTGTTTATCTTCCTTTTGTTAAAGTTGTATGAGTTCCCTGTAAATTTTTGAGATTAAACCCTTATTAGTGATAACATTGGCAAATATGTTCTCCCATGCAATTGGCTTTCTTGTTCTTTTATTGATGGTTTCTTTTGCTGTGCGGAAGCTTTTTATTTTGATGTAGTCCCATTTGTTTATTTTCTCCTTAGTTTCCATTGTGCTAGGAGCTGTATTGGTAAAGATATTGCTATGATATATGTCTGATATTTTGCTACCTATGGATTCTTCTAAGATTTTTATGGTTTCCCATCTTATGTTTAAGTCCTTTATCCATTTTGAGTTTATTTTGTGTATGGTGTAAGTTGGTGGTCTAGTTTCATTTTTTGGCATGTACCTGTTCAATTTTCCCAACATCATTTATTAAAAAGACTGTCTTGACTCCATTGTATGCTCTTGCCTCCTTTGTCAAATATTGATTGAGCATAATGGCTTGGGTCAATTTCTGGGTTCTCTGTTCTGTTCCATTGGTCTATATGTCTGGTCTTGTGCCAGTACCAGGCAGTTTTGAGAACAGTGGCTTTGTAATGTAGCTTGATATCTGGTATTGTGATCCCTCCAACTTTGTTTTTCTCTCTGAGGATTGGTTATTTGGCATCTTTTTTTATTTCATATGAATTTTTGGAGAGTTTGTTCTAGGTCTGTGAAATATGCCATTTGTATCTTAATGGGTATTGCATTGAATCTATAGCTTGCTTTGGGTAGTATGGACATTTTAATGATGTTGATTCTACCAATCCATGAACACGGTATATTTGATTTGTTTGTCTTCCTCTATCTCTTTTTTCAATGTCCTCTGGTTTTCCAAATACAGGTCTTTTACCTCTTTAGTTAAGTTCGTTCCTAAGTATCTTAATTTTTTTGTTGGAATGGTAAATGGGCTTGTTTTTTGTTTGTTTCTCTTTCTGTGAATTCATTATTGGTGTATAAAAAGCCATAGATTTCTGGGTGTTAATTTTGTAACCTGCTCCATTACCTAATTCCTTTATTAAATCTAGTAGTTTTTTTGATGGAGTCTTATGGTTTTCTATGTACAATATCATGTCATCTGTGAATAATGACAGTTTTACTTCTTGTTTTCCAATTTGGATGCTTCTTATTTGTTCTTCTTGTCTGATTGCTATGGCTAGAACTTCCAGTACTATGTCGAACAGGAGTGGTGAGAGTTGGCATCCCTGTCTTGTTCCTGTTCTTAGGGAAAATTGTTTTAGTTTTTGCCCATTGCATGTGATGTTGCCTGTAGATTTGTCAGATAAGGCTTTTATTATGTTGAGGTCTGACCCCTCTATTCCCACTTTGCTGAGAGTTTTTATCAAGAAAGGGTGTTGGATTTTGTCAATTGCCTTTTCTGCATCAATTGATATGATTATGTGATTTTTGTCTCTCAGTTTGTTTATGTGGTGTGTCACGTTTATTGATTTGCACATATGTACCATTCTTCCATCCCCAGGATAAATCCCACTTGGTCATGGTGTTTGATCTTTCTAATATAATGCTGGATTCAATTTGCTAGGATTTTGTTGAGGATTTTAGCATCTATGTTCATCAGAGATATTGGCCTGTAATTCTCTTTCTTTGTAGTGTTTTTATCTGGTTTTGGGATTAGGGTAATGCTGGCTTCATAGAAAGAGCTTGGAAGTGTTTCTTCCTCTTGAATTTTTTTGGAATAGTCTGAGGAGGATAGGTTTTAGGTCTTCTTTGAATGTTTGGTAAAAATCCCTTGTGAAGCCATCAGGCCCTGGGCTTTTGTTTGCTGGAAGTTTTTGGTGACTGATTCAATTTCCTCTATAGTTATCAGCCTACTCAGATTTCTTTATTCTTTCTGATTGAGTTTTGGAAGGTTGTCTTTTTCTAGGAATATGTCCATTTCTTCTAGGTTGACCAGTTTATTGGAATAGAGTTGTTCATAGTATTTTTTTACAATCCTTTGTATTTCTGTGGGGTCTGTTGTTATTTCTCCTCTTTCATTTCTGATTTTGTTTATTTGGGTCCTCTCTCTTTGCTTCTTGGTGAGCCTGGCTAGAGGTTCATCAATCTTGTTTATCCTTTCAGAGAACCAGCTCTTGGTTTTATTGATCTTTTGTATTGTGTTTTGGTCTCTATGTCATTTATTTCCACTCTGATCTTTATTATCTCCTTCCTTCTGCTTACTCTGCTTGCTCTCTTTCTAATTCCTTTTGCTTGCTCTCTTTCTAATTCTTTAAGTTGTAGAGTTAGATAATTTATTACCATTTTTTCTTGTTTTTTGAGGTAGGCCTGTAGAGCTATGAACTTCCCCCTCAGGACTACTTTCACTGTGTCCCATAAATTTTGGATTGTTGTGTTTTTATTGTCATTTGTTTCCAGGATGTTTTTTATTTCTTCTTTGATCTCTTGGTAACCCAATCATTGTTTAATAGCGTTCTATTCAGCTTCCAAGTGTTTGAATTCTTTGATTGTTTTTATTTTAGTTTATTTCTAATATTATGCCATTGTGATCTGAGAAGATGCTTGATATGATTTCAATCTTCTTGAATTTGAAGAGGCTTTGCCTGTGTCCCAATATGTGGTCTATCTTTGAGACTGTCCCATGTGCACTTGAGAAGAATGTATATTCTGTAGCTTTGGGGTGAAATGTTCTGAAGATGTGATTAAGTCCATCTGATCTAGTGAGTCATTTAGGATTGCTGTTTCTTTGCTGATTTTTTGTCTACAGGATTTGTCCAGTAATGTCAGTGGGTTATTAACCCTTTGCACTCGCTTGCTTTTTTCTCGATTCCTTTATTCTAATGCTAACCGTGTCAAGTCACACTCGACATCCGAGTGCAAAAGGTTGAAGTCCACTACTATGTTTGTATTGCTGTTGATCTCTTCTTTGATATTTTTCAGAAGTTTTTTTCTGTATTTTGGTGCTCCTGTATTGGGTGCATATATGTTTACCAGAGTTATATCCTCTTATTTTATCAATCCCTTTAGTATTATGAAGTGGCTTTCCTTATCTCTAGTTATGGCATTCATTTTGTCTATTTTGTCAGATATAAAAATTGCTACCCCTGCTTTTTATTTATTTTCATTTTCATTTGCCTGAAAATTTTTCCATCACTTCTATTTCAGTTTGTGTGAGTCCCTTGTTATGAAGTGGGTCTCTTGTAGATAGCATATATATGGTCATTTTTTTTATCCATTCAGCCACTCGATGTCTTTTGATTGGAGCATTTAGTTCATTTACATTTAAGGTTATTATTGAGAGGTATTTGTTTGTAGCCATTTTTATTCTTTATGCCCATGTTCCTTTCTTCTCTTTCTATTTCTTCTTTTTACAACTGTCCCTTTAGTATTTCTTGCATTGCTGGCTTGGTATTGATAAACTCCCTTAATCTTTTTTTGTCTGTGAAGCTCCTGATTTCCCTTTCAATTTTGAATGATAGCCTTGCTGGATAGAGTATTCTAGGATTCAGTCCCTTGCTTTGTATCATTTTGTATACTTCATTCCATTTCCTTCTGGCCTGATGTTTTTCTGTTGAGAAAGCATTTGACAATCTAATGGGAGATCCTCTGTAGGTAACTCTCTGTCTCTCCATTGCAGCCTTTAATATTCTCTTTTTGTCATTAACATTTGCCATTGTAATTACAAAGTACCTTGGTGTGGGTCTTTTTGGGTTCATCTTGTTTAGGACTCTCTGTGCTTGTGTGACTTTTTTCTTCCCCACATCAGGGAAGTTTTCTGTCATTATTTCTTCAAATACCTTTTCTAATCCTTGCTCTTCTTCTTGTCTTTCTGGCACCCCTTGTTATATGTATATTACTTCATTTCATGTTGTACCAAAGCTCCCTTAGGCACTCCTCTTGCTTTCTATTTTTTTCTCTAATTGCTGTTTAGATTTGGTGTGGGGTTTTTTTTGCCCTATCTTCTAACTCACTAATTCGTTTCTCTGATTCTTTTAGTCTACTGTTGAGACATTCCATTATGGTTTTTATTGTAGCTATATCATTTTTATTTCCTCTTGATTCTTACATATGTTTTTTATTTTCTCATCCATCCATTTTATGAACTGTAGGACCCTTACTCTGAATTCTTTTTCTGACATATTGCATGCCTCTGTTTCATTTAGTTCCCTTTCTGGCAATTCCTCCTTTTTTTCCCTTTGGGGGTTGTTTCTTTGTCTCCCCATTTTTGCTACCTCTTCTGGCCCTGGGCACCCTGCTTGGGGTTTGGGGGGTTGAAGACCTTATCAGGGCAATGGTCTGGAAATCAGCCCAGAGGCTGGGTCTTCCTTAAGTCTCATGCCTTTATTGTTTCTGGTCTGAGTTGTATCCCCTTCTTCCATGGATTTGGTCTCTCAGTTGTCTGCTTCAGATGCTCAGAGTGGTGGGAGTGCGTGCACAGATCCTCTGGTTTGTGACTCCCTTTGAGGATCCAGAGCCCTCTGACATGCAATTCGCTGTGCGGCCCCAGTCCTGTGGCAGGGTGGCACCCTAGGTCCCTCTGCAGTGCACTTGTAGCATGGTCCTGTGGCCCCTGACTGGGCACACCAGCTTGCTCTGGTTAACCTTGGCAGTACTCTCCTGTGGCCCAAAGTGTGGCATGTGCTGGGTTGCTCTGGGTAGCCCCTGCAGGACTGTCCCAGGGCTCAAAGAGAAGCAGGTGCAGGTTGCTCTGGGTCACACAGTCATAGCTCCCCTGTGGCCTGAGTGGGGCATGTGCTGGTTTACTCTAGTTTGCCCCGGCAGCAAGACCCTGGGTTCAGGGTGGAGAGGGCATTGGTTGTTCTGGGTTGCACAGTCCTCACTTTCTTGTAGCCTGAGTGAGACATGCGCTTGGTTGCTCCAGTCTGCCCCTCCTCAGTGTGGAGCGGGGGCGGGTTGCCCTGGGTCACTCAGTCCATACTCTCCTGTTGCCCGGAGTGAGGTGCACATTGGGTTGCTCCAGATGTCTCTGGCAGGACTGTACCAGGGGGCCAGGGTGGAGTGGGCATGGGTTGCTCTGGGTTGCACAGTCAGAGCTCCCCTGTGGCCCTGAGTGAGCCATGTGCTGGGTTGCTCTGTGTCGCCCTTCCCAGGCTTGGGTGAAGTGGGCATGGGTGCTCCTGGTCACCCCAAAAGGGCTGTCCAGGGGCCTGGGGTGGAGTGGGCACCAATTTCTCTGGGTTACACAGGTTGCCCTGGGTCACACAGTCCCCGCTCTCCTGTGGCCCAGAGTTGGGTGTGCTCTGGGTTGCTCCGGGTCACCCCAGCAGCAGGTCTCAGGGTTCGGGGTGGAGCGGGCACCAGGGGGCTCCCAGTCAGGCTAGTAGCATGGTTCTGGAGTCTGGGGTGGGGGTGGGGCACAGGGTTCCCCCTGGCTTGCACTCACTGTGGGGTCTTGGAGCCAGATCCTAGGATGCTAGGTCCCAGAGGGCTGGTGAGGAGGCCTGGTGTGGGAGCTCACCCTGGCAGCACATGCTCCCTGTAGATGTCTGGGAGGTACTGCGCCACTCACTGCTGGGGCACAGTGGTGGTTCCATGTGGGTTATGCCTGGCAAGCAGCATTCTCTAGGCATCCTCTGCTTTTCCTTGTTGAAAATTGTCTCCTCAGCTGTTTCTAATTTGTTAATTCAAGGTGGATGTTCTCTGATATTTAGTTGCTTTTCTGGCCTGGACCTAGGAGGAGGTGCACAACAATGTTGCCTATTTGGCTGCCATTTTCTATTCTTGAAAACAATGTTTTATAGAAAATATTCTGAGGAATGAGTGAGCAATTCATTAAAAAAAAAAAAAGGAAAGAAAAGAGCAATCTAGCTTTACAAATGTCTTGTGCTGGTGAATGTTGTAGAAAATTGAACTTCTTAAATTCTTTTGGTGGGGAGTATAAATTGGTACACATTTTAAGAGACAGTGTGGCAATAAGAACCAAAATGTAAAATGGATACACTCTGTAATAAAGCAATTCTATACCTAGCAAAGAATATTGCATATATCTCATATAAATTTTCAAATATCTAATATATAAAAGGCCAGAGTTGTAACGACCAATCACGACCGAAGGCTGACCAACCCAGAAGTCCTTCAGTCAGTGCTAGCTTGCCGGGGCGACCCAGCACTGACTGCCCAGCTGCAGCCTGGCGACCCAGCACAGACTGCCCAGGGGGCTGAGACCCAGAGAGAGAGGCAGGGTCTGATCCACAGCCTCAGTGGCAGCTGTTGATCAGTACTTGCCTCTCTCTTTCTTTCCTTCTTTCTTTCTGAGCTTTGCCAGCAGCCAGGCTTTTCTTTCTCTCCTGACCTCCCCAGGGGGGGAGGGGGGCGGGGAGTTCTGTTAAGCCCCGCCTCTCTGATCAGGCCCAGAGATAGTCCCGAAGATGCTAACTGGCATAGGAACTGACCAATCAGAACCAAATATGGGTGCTGTGAAGAAACAATGGCTGCCTAGGAGGTGGAGCTTTTGACATTGACTGGCATAGACACCGACCAATTAGAACCAAATGTGGGTGCTGTGAAGAACCAATGGCTGCCTAGAAGGCAGAGCTTCTGACTCTGACTGGCATAGACACTGACCAATTAGAACCAAATGTGGGTGCTGTGGGGAGCCAATGGCTGCCCAGGAGGCAGAGCTTTTGACTCTGGCATAGAAATCAACCAATCAGAACCAAATTAGCCAGCAGGGGAGGGCAGTTGGGGGTGAGATCAGGCCTGCAGGGGAGGGGAGTTGGGGGTGAGATCAGGCCAGTAGGGGAGGGCAGTTGGGGGCAATCAGGCTGGCAGGCAGAGGCAGCTAAGAGCAATCAGGCAGTCAGGCAGGTGAGCAGTTAGGAGCCAGCGGTCCCAGATTGTGAGAGGGATGTCCAAATGGAGAGGGTGCAGGCTGAGCTGAGGGAACCCCCCCCCTCTGTGCACAAATTTCATGCACCGGGCCTCTAGAGTATCTATAAGAATGCTCATTGTTGCTTTGATGGAGAACCTGAAACCTGGGACTACCCAAATGTCCACCAATAATGGACTGATGCAATAAGCAATACTACATATTGAGACAATTACATAGTATGCAACCATGTAAAGTTCTGAGGTAAAGGTACTTGTATTGATTTGGGGAAAAAAATCCCTGCTATTTCATTGAAGGAAAAAAAATCAAGCTGTAGAACAGTGGGAATAGAGGATTTCTATTGTGCCCCCCGCCCCCCCCCCCCAAAAAAAAAGAAAGGATCTCTGTAAGTGTAGTGGGATGACCCTTTCCGGTGTTTACTAACGTGTCAGCCTTCTTTCACTTCCAGCTATCACCGGGGCTGCTATGACCTTCCATCTATTATAGGCAGAAGCCAGGGCAGATGCAGGCCTTAGGGGAGCAAGGAACATAAGAATCAATTTTCAGCTTTTTAGTTTCAAAAGACTTTTGAAACGCCTGGCAGAGACAATAGCTTTGAAAAGAATGAATGTTAATATAAGAGCCAATTTTCCTGCTTTAAACTAGACAAAAATATTCCTGGAGAGAAAGAAGTGGAGAGAGGAGAGCTGGTGGAACAATACATTGACGAGGGTCCACCTCTGCTGAACCACAGAGTGTGGGGATCCAGGAGAATGCACGGCTGTGCCCATGTTCCTGTCTGGGGCCCCACTGAAGTTCCCTCTGCTGTCATGGCACAGAGTAGAGGAGAGCCAGGAAGTATAAGTTGTGACAGGCAGATGGGACTGGGGTGACTTCACTGGTTGGGACCCAGAACCCAGACTCAGGTACCTTGTAGAGCAAGCATGTCAAACTCATGGCTCACGAGCCACATGCAGCCCACAATGAATATTTTTGTGGCCCAACCAATATAACAGTATGTAAGAAAAGTTTTAATAAAAATTGCATAACTTCATCTTTGCAATATCCTCTTATACATAATTATTAATAATGAACTATAACGTTAGCTAATGACTGATTACTATAATCACATTGCATTCATTTCCCTTACACGCCTTACGCGCAGGCGCACCATTTCTCTCCACTAATACTAGCAGCAAATATTTTAGCAGCCGATTGCCACGTCATTAGTCTTGGACTGATTTGTTTGGTGTGTGCAACAGGAAGTATTTCGCTTTTGGAGGACAAGAAAAATAGGTTTATTTGCGTTACGCTTATTAATTTGTGCAGTTATTCAGTGTCTGGTAAGTTAATGTTCAAGAAAAACATTAATTTTTATTTAAATATTTTATTATTTTATGTTAACAATTACTCATTTATTTCAGCCCTTTGTATTCAGCATGTCTCTATCGAAATAAATCTACATTTCTATGAAAATTGAAGCTTTTGGTTTTATGCGGCCCACATAAATTTAAACCTTGTTTATTTGGCCCGTGTTAGCCTTTGAGTTTGACATGCTTGTTGTAGAAAGTCAGCAGCCAGTTAAGACGTCTGGGTCAGCGTGAGGCAACACCATCAGCAGATGCAGTTTTAGCCATCTGGTACAGACCACTTACCAATATGGAAGACTGAGGGGCAGCAGCAGCCGAGAGCCAGGTGTGGTGGTGGGCACTGCTGTACACGCCTGTGTGTTCAGACCTGACCCAGGGCTGGCCACCTCTTTCACAACACCTCTGTGTGATCCTCTGGAATCTAGAACAATCCAGGGCAGACCTGCAGAGAGGAAACTCCTCAGTTGACTGAGAAACCCGTGAAGTGCCTCTGCTTCCTTTGAATGGACAAACATTACATTTCTATCACTTGACAGAACTGGTGCTCAAAAATAGAGATTAAGCCCTAGCCGGCCAGCTCAGCTGGGTGGAGCATCATCCCATACCCAGGTTGTGGTTTGAGCCCCAGTCAGGGCACCTAAAGGAGGCAACCAATCAACCTTTCTGTCTTTCTTTCTTTCTATCTGTTTTTCTGTCTCTCTTTCCCTCTTTCTCTCTCTCTCTTTACTTCCCTCTCCCCTCCCCCCCATAAGAGCAATAAAAAACATGTTCTCAGGTGAGGATTAAAAAAAAAAGATTATGATATTATTTTTTTAAAGTTACACTTTTGCACTTCTGAATGTGGTGTTCTGAAAATAACCCTGCCTGCGATGTATAGACGTGCGCTTGTTTATAAATAGAGAAATTCAGGAAGGTATTTCAGAAATGTAAAAGGATTCACCTCCAGATAGCAGAAGTGAAAGGATGGGGCATTAGGGGCTTTTGATTTCCACACTGGTTGAATTTTTGAGCATGTGTTAATTTTATAATAATTTCAAAGACACAGATAAAGACATAATTGCAGACGAGTGTGGTACATGCTCCAATTAAATGATAAATGTCTCCTTAGAGGTGACAATGCAAGGGCTCAGGTGAACCTTTGAAGACCCCCAAGACACTTAGTAGGTAAAGAGGCCACTGAGAGCACCCTCCATTAGAATTATTCCAGACATCCCCTGAGGACCTGGTCTGTGAGGAGAGAGTGACTTAGAATTAAATTGTGGTATTTTTGTTAATCCTCACCTGAGGACATTTTCCCATTGATTTTCAGAGAGAGTGGAAGGGAGGGGGAGAGACAGAGAGAGAGAGAAACATCGATGTGAGAGAGACACATAGATTGGTTGCCTCCTGCACATGTCCCATCCAGGGCTGGGGATCAAGCCTGAAACCAAGGTAGGTGCCCTTGACCAGAATTGAACCCGGAACCCTTCAGTCCACAGGCCAATGCTCTATCCACTGAGTCAAACCAGCTAGGGCAAGAATTAAGTTTTTGACCTAGATCCAGAGAGCAAAGGAATGGACACTTGAGCAATCCATTTGTATCAATTCACTCACTCCTTTATATTAGTCCTGTAAAAGCCTGTGAATGTAACTCTTTTTTTTTTTTTTTTTTTAAAGGCTTATTTTGTTAAGAGCAATTTTAGCTTCACAGCAAACTTGAGAGGAAGGTGAGAGATTATCCATATATGCGCTGCCCCAACTTGCATACCCTCCCCCATTATTAACATCCCCCTTCAGAGCGGTACGTTTGTTACAATTGGTAAACCTATACTGGCACATCATAATCCCCCAGAGTCCACAGTTCACCTTAGGGTTGGTTCACTCTTGGTGGTGTACATTCTATGGGCTTGGACAAACGTTGAATGACATGTACCCATCATTAAAGTATTTTCACCACATGTAACTTAAAAAAAAAATCAGATTGAAATGAGTTTTGCAAATGAGTGCCAAAAAATTGGTAAGTATCCTTGAACTATTTTTCACCCCGTTGTTCCCAAGGTGGTTCTGAGAGAGCAAAGTGCATCTGTGTACCCAACTATGGGTTAAACGTACACTGTTTACAATGTGCTTCTTCCTAGAGAGCTGAGTGGAGGGGTCATTAGTAAAACTTCTAACAATGGCAGGAAAGCCTATGTTTTTATTACTGTTGCTATTGTTATTATCATTAATATTCTCGTTGGTGGGACTGGGGAAGGGTGAAAAGTGTCATTTGAGCAAAGCTCAGGCAGATATCTGGGGGAAATGAGTTCCAAGCTGAAGGAAAGACTAGAGCAAAGTCACGGTGTGTGAGCCTGAGGCATTTGAGGACAGTGGAGGCCACCGAGGTCAGGGAGCTGGGCAGGAGGGCCTTAAGGGCCATGAGGAGGACTCGGGTTTTATCCTGAGTGAAATGAGAAGCTGAGGGCAAGGAGGGCGGTGCAAATACAATTCAGAATTTAAAATCATCAAGCAGCTATGATCTGAGTATGACTGTTGGGGTAAGGGCAGAAACAGGGCCAGAGGCTAGTGGGACACACACATTTTGTACAAGGTAAAGGCTTATCCATAAACTTCCCCCCAACCCCCATGTCTTATTTCCTCTTTTAGGCAGGCTGCATTGTTCCTTATAATATAATCTCTCCAAGTGAAAATGGTTAGGGTGGTGGTAAGTGGGTGATGAGCCCACAGCCTATTTTACCGCTCCAATGTTAACAAAATAACATCTTTTTGGTGGTCATTACTGAAAGCTATAGGTAGGAAGGCTGACAAGATGATAGTTAAGGCAGCACAAAATAAGAGAATCAGGAAGGAACAGCCATCCTTGAATGATGTGGTGGGGACAGAGGAGTCTGGGTTTTGCAAATAAATTTGTGTGGATAGTGAAATGGAGTTCAGAGGCACTGCCTGAAAATCCAATCACTTAAGGCCATTTTTAATCAACTTACTGTTGTTTTATTTTGTGAAAGAACTGGGTTTGTGTGTCATTTCAGGCCCTGGCCGGTATGGCTCAGCTGGTTGGCTGTCCTCCGGTGCCCTTTTTGTTAAGTTGTATGAGTCCTCCAGTTAGATTCCTGGTCTGGGCATATGCTAGGGGTTTCAGACTTGATCCCCAGTAGGGGGCATGCAGGTAGCAGCCGGTCAATGTTTCTCACATTGCCCTTTATCTCTCTCTCTCTCTCCCTCTCCCATCCTCTCTCTATTTCTGAAAATCAATTATTTATTTTCTCAAGGACCTAGAAGCCCGCGATCAAGGTGTTGGCAGGTATGGTTTCCTGAGGCTTCCCCACTTGTCTTGCTGATAGCTGTCCACTGCCGTGTCCTCACATGGTCTTTTCTCTGTGTGTGCACATTCCTTGTGTCTCTCTGTGCGTCCAAATTTCCTCTTCTAATAAGAACACCAGTCAGATTGGATTAGGGCACACCCCAACAGCCTCATTTTTACTCGATCACTGCTTTCAGGCTCTGCTTCCAAGTAATAGTCACATTCTGGGGTACTGGGGGTTAGGGCTTTGACATAGGAATTTGAGAGAGACACAATTCAGCCTAGAATGCAATGCTTCCATATGTTTTTAAGAACCACAAGCACACATAACCAAAAATGAATTCATATCCCAAGGGATAAGTGTAGAGGAAGTGTAGAGATGAAATTTAAATGCACGGAAATACATTGAAGAGCAAAAAATTCTCTTGCTTAGTAGTAGGTTAAAGAAAAACACTTCCCCAAAGAGTTAAATCACTGTCAAATCATTTCAAGCCAGTGGTAAGCTGGGTTAATTGTCACATACTTCAGCAAGATCTAGTGGGGGAGTTAACTCAGTTATTATCTTAAAAAAAAACCACACTTCTTTGAAATGCTATTATGTTTTTGAAGCACATAAAAGGTTTCCAAGGAGAGTCCCTTTTGTGTAATGATGCAAATTGAACCAAGTGGTATGCATCATTTCTGGAATGACAACTGTGGGTAAAGTCAGAAAAATACAAAGGCTGAACACTATGTTAAGATACATTTTCTTGAACTGGAAGAATTGAGATCACTTCTGAAGATGGAACACACAAAGCTTTGTAAAAAACTGATAACACGAGGGGAAATAGCAGGTTTTAGAACCTTACAGGTTTCTACTGTTTATAGCTTACATATCCAAATATAGCTGTATTTTAAGTTTTTTAAACATTCATTTTGTGAAAATCCTTCTCTATAGATAGGCTTTGCCTTAGTAAAATAGAATAGGAAAGGAATATCTGGAACCTCATAGATCTCTTTTTATTTATTTTTATTGATTGATTTGAGAGAGGAGGAGGAGGAGGAAGAAGAAGGAGAAGGAAAGATACTAGTATTTGTTGCTCCGCTCATTTATGCATTCATTGGCTGTTTCTTGTTATCTGCCCTGATTGGAGATTGAACCCGAAATGTTGGCATGTGAAATGATGCCCTAACCAACTGACTATCTGGCCAGGGCCCCTCATAGATTTAAAAAAAATTTTTTTTAAATTTCTTTATTAATTAAGGTATTACATATGTGTCCTTATCCCCACATTGTCCCCAACACCCCCACTAATGCCTTCAACCCCCTGGTGCTCATGTCCATTGGTTAGGCTTATATGCATGCATACAAGTCCTTTGGTTGATCTCTCCTCCTTACCCCCATCCTCCCCTACCTTCCCTCTGAGGTTTGACAGTCTGATCGATGCTTCTCTGTCTCTGGATCTGTCCCTGTTCATCAGTTTATGTTGTTCATTATATTCCCTAAATGAGTGAGATCATGTGGTATTTATCTTTCTCTGACTGGCTTATTTCACTTAGCATAATGCTCTCCAGTTCCATCCATGCTGTTGCAAATGGTAAGAATTCCTTCTTTTTTACTGCAGCGTAGTATTCCAATGTGTAGATGTACCACAGTTTTTTAATCCACTCATTTGTTGATGGACACTTAGGCTGTTTCCAAATCTTAGCTATTGTAAATTGTGCTGCCATGAAAATAGGGGTGCATATATTCTTTCTGATTGGTGTTTCTAGTTTCTTGGGATATATTCCTAGAAGTGGGATCACTAGGTCAAATGGGAGTCCCATTTTTAGTTTTTTGATGAAACTCCATACTGTTCTCCACAGTGGCTGCACCAGTTTGCATTCCCACCAGCAGTGCAAGAGGGTTCCTTTTTCTCCACATCCTCTCCATCATTTGTCTTTTGTTGATTTGTTGATGATAGCCATTCTCACAGTGTGAGATGGTACCTCATTGTCATTTTGATTTGCATCTCTTGGATAATAAGTGACTTTGAGCATGTTTTCATATGTCTCTTGGCCTTCCTTATGTCTTCTTTCGAAAAGTATCTATTTAGGTCCGTTGCCCATTTTTTGATTGGGTTGTTTATCTTCCTTTTGTTAAGTTGTATGAGTTCCCTGTAAATGTTGGAGATTAAACCCTTATGGGTGATAACTTTGGCAAATATGTTCTCCCATGCAGTGGGCTTTCTTGTTTTGTTGATGGTTTCTTTTGCTGTGCAAAAGCTTTTTATTTTGATGTAGTCCCATTTGTTTATTTTCTCTTTAGTTTCCATTGCCCTAGGAGCGGTATCATTGAAGAAATTGCTTCGGCATATGTCTGAGATTTTGCTGCCTGTGGATTCCTCTAGTATTTTTATGGTTTCCTGTTTTATTGTAAGTCCTTTATCCATTTTGAGTTTATTTTTGTTTTAATTTTTTTATTGATTAAGGTATTACATATGTGTCCTCATCCCTCCATTAATCTCCCAACCCCACCCCTCATGCCCTCACCCCCCTGTTGTCTGTGTCCATTGGTTAGGCTTATATGCATGCATACAAGTCCTTTGGTTGATCTCTCCTCCTTACCTCCATCCTCCCCTACCTTCCCTCTGAGGTGTGACAGTCTGAGCGATGCTTCTCTGTCTCTGGATCTGTCCCTGTTCATCAGTTTATATTGTTTATTATATTCCCTAAATGAGTGAGATCATGTGGTATTTATCTTTCTCTGACTGCCTTATTTTACTTAGCCTAATGCTCTCCAGTTCCATCCATGCTGTTGCAAATGGTAAGAATTCCTTCTTTTTTACTGCAGCATAGAATTCCATTGTGTAGATGTACCACACTTTTTTAATCCACTCATCTGCTGATGGGCACTTAGGCTGTTTCCAAATCTTAGCTATGGTGAATTGTGCTGATATGAACATAGGGGTGCATATATCCTTTCTGATTGATGTTTCTAGCTTCTTGGGGTATATTCCTAGAAGTGGGATTGCAGGGTCAAATGGGAGTTCCATTTTTAGTTTTTTGATGAAACTTCATACTGTTCTCCACAGTGGCTGCACCAGTTTGCATTCCCACCAGCAGTGCAAAAGAGTTCCTTTTTCTCCACATCCTTGCCAACACTTGTCGTTTGTTGATTTGTTGATGATAGCCATTCTGACAGGTGTGAGATGGTACCTCATTGTTGTTTTGATTTGCATCTCTTGGATGATTAGTGACTTTGAGCATGTTTTCATATGTCTCTCGGCCTTCTGTATGTCCTCTTTCCAAAAGTGTCTATTTAGGTCCTTTGCCCACTTTTTGATTGGGGTGTTTATCTTCCTTTTGTTAAGTTGTATGAGTTCTCTGTAAGTTTTAGAGATTAATCCCTTATCTGAAATATCTTTGGCAAATATGTTCTCCCATGCAGTAGGCTTTCTTGTTGTTTTGTTGATGGTTTCTTTTGCTGTGCAGAAGCTTTTTATTTTGATGTAGTCCCATTTGTTTATTTTCTCCTTAGTCTCCATTGCCCTAAAAGCTGTGTTGGTAAAGATGTTGCTACGACATATGTCTGCTATTTTGCTGCCTACGGAGTTTTGTAGGATGTTTTTGGTTTCCCATCTTACATTTAAGTCCTTTATCCATTTTGAGTTTATTTTTGTGTATGGTGTAAGTTGGTGATCTAGTTTCATTTTTTTACATGCATCTGTACAATTTTCCCAACACCATTTATTGAAGAGACTGTCTTGACTCCATTGTATGTTCAAGCCTCCTTTGTCAAATATTAGTTGAGCATAGTGGTTTGGGTCCATTTCTGGGTTCTCTATTCTATTCCATTGATATGTATGTCTGTCCTTATGCCAGTACCAGGCTGTTTTGAGAACAGTGGCTTTGTAATACAGCTTGATATCTGGTATTGAGATTCCACCTACTTTGTTCTTCTTTCTCAGGATTGCTGCAGCTATTTGGGGTCTTTTTTTATTCCAGATGAATTTTTGGAGAGTTCGTTCTAGGTCTGTGAAATATGCCTTTGGTATTTTAAGGGGATTGCGTTGAATTTATAGATTGCTTTGGGTAGTATGGACATTTTAATGATGTAGATTTTACCAACCCATGAACACTGTATGTTTTTCCATCTGTTTATGTCTTCCCCTATCTCTTTTTTCTGTGTCCTGTAGTTTTCCACATATAGGTCTTTTACCTCCTTAGTTAAGTTTATTCCTAGGTATCTTAATTTTTTTGGTGCTATGGTAAATGGAATTGCTTTTTTAGTCTCTCTTTCTGTAAGTTCACTATTGGTGTAAAGAAATGCAATAGATTTCTTGGCATTAATTTTGTATCCTGCTACATTGCCAAATTCATTTATTAAGTCTAATAATTTTTTGATGGAGTCTTTAGAGTTTTCTATGAACAGTATCATGTCATCTGCAAATAAGGACAGTTTTAGTTCTTCTTTTCCAATTTGGATGCCTTTTATTTCTTCTTCTCTGATCACAATGGCTAGTACTTCCAGTACTATGTCGAATGAGAGTGGTGAGAGTGGGCATCCCTGTTTTGCTTCTGTTCTTAGGGTAAATGGTTTTAGTTTTTGCCCATAGAGTATGATGTTGACTGTGGGTTTGTCATATATGGCTTTTATTATGTTGAGGTATGATCCTTCTATTCCAACCTTGTTGTGAGTTTTTATCAAGAAAGGGTGTAGGATTTTGTCAAATGCTTTTTCTGCATCAATTGATATGACTATGTGATTTTTATCTCTCAATTTGTTTATGTGATATCACATTTATTGATTTTCAGATATTGCACCATCCTTGCATCCCTGGGATAAATCCTACTAGGTCATGGTGTATGATCTTTCTGATGTTCTGCTGGATCCATTTTGCTAAAATTTTGTTGACGATTTTGGCATCTATGTTCCTGAGGGATATTGGCCTGTAATTCTTTTTCATTGTGTTGTCTTTATCTGGTTTTGGTATTAGGGTGATGCTGGCTTCATAGAATGAGCTTGGAAGTGTTCCTTCCTCTTGAATTTTTTGGAATAGTCTGAGGAGGATAGGTTTTAGTTCTTCCTTGAATGTTTGGTAAAACTCCATTGTGAAGCCGTCTAGCCCCTTGCTTTTGTTTGCTGGAAGCTTTTTGATGACTGCTTCAATTTCTTCCATAGTTATTGGCCTATTGAGCTGTTTAGATTCTTCCTGATTGAGTTTTGGAAGGTTGTATTTTCCTAGGAATATGCCCATTTCCTACTTGTTGTCTAGTTTTTTGGAATAGAGTTCTTCATAGTATTTTTTAACAATCCTTTTTATTTTTGTGGGGTCTGTTGTTATTTCGCCTCTTTCATTTTTGATTTTGTTTACTTGGGTCCTCTCTCTTTGCTTCTTGGTAAGCCTGGCTAGAGGTTCATCAATCTTGTTTATTCTTTCAAAGAACCAGCTCTTGGTTTCATTGATCTTTTTTGTTTTTGTTTTTGTTTTTTGTTTGTTTTGGTCTCTATGTCATTTATTTCTTCTCTGATCTTTATTATCTCCTTCCTTCTGCTCACTCTGGGCTTTTCTTGTTGCTCTATTTCTAATTCCTTAAGTTGTAGAGTTAGATGATTTACTACCATTTTTTCTTGTTTTTTTTCTTTTTCTTTTTTTTTTGAGGTAGGCCTATAGAGCTATAAACTTCCCTCTAAGGACTGCTTTCATTGTGTCCTATAGAGTTTGGATTATTGTGTTTTTGTTTTCATTAGTTTCTAGGATATTTTTAATTTCTTCTTTGATCTCTTTGGTAACCCAATCATTGTTTAATAGCATGCTATTCAGCTTCCAAGTGTTTGAATTTTTTGGATTGTTTTTATTGTAGTTTATTTCTAATATTATGCCATTTTGGTCTGAGAAGATGCTTGATATGATTTCAATCTTCTTGAATTGGGGGACTTTGCCTGTGACCCAGTATGTGGCTTATTTTTGAAAATGTCCCATGTGCACTTGAGAAGAACGTATATTCTGTGGCTTTGGGGTGAAATGTTCCGAAGATATCAATCAAGTCCATCTGATCTAGTGAGTCATTTCGGATTGCTGTTTCTTTGCTGATTTTTTGTCTAGAGGGTTTATCCAGTGATGTCAGTGGTGTATTAAAGTCCCCTGCTATGATTGTATTGTTGTCTGTCTTTCCCTTGATATCTTCCAGGAGTTTTTTAATGTATTTAGGTGCTCCTGTATTGGGTGCATATATGTTTAATAGGGTTATATCCTCTTGTTGTATCAATACCTTTAGTAATATGAAGCTGCCTTCCTTACCTCTTGTTATGGCCATCACTTTGAGGTCTGTTTTGTCAGATATAAGTATTGATACCCCAGCTTTTTTTTTTTTTCATTTCCATTTGCCTGAAAGATATTTTTCCATCCCTTCACTTTCAGTCTGTGTGAGTCCCTTGTTCTGAGGTGGGTCTCTTGTAGACAGCATATATATAGGTCATGTTTTTTTATCCATTCAGCCACTCGATGTCTTTGGATTGGAGCATTTAGTCCGTTTGTGTTTAAAGTTATTATTGATAGGTACTTGTTTGTAGCCATTTTTATTTTTTGTGCCCATGTTCCTTGTAACCTTTTTATTTCTTCTTTTTACCCCAGTCCCTTTAGCATTTCTTGCATTGCTGGCTTGGTAGTGATAAACTCCCTTAGCCTTTTTTTGTCTGTGAAGCTCCTTATTTCCCCTTCAATTTTGAATTATAGGCTTGCTGGATTTAGTCCCTTGTTTTGCTTCACTTTGTAAATTTCTTGGATTTAGTCCCTTGTTTTGCATCACTTTGTAAATTTCCTTCCATTCTTTTCTGGCCTTATGTGTTTCTGTTGAGAAATCATTTGATAATATAATGGGAGAGCCCTTGTATGCAACTTTCTGTCTCTCTCTTACAGCCTTTAAGATTCTCTTTTTGTCTTGAACATTTGCCATCGTAATTATGATGTGTCTTGGTGTAGGTGTTTTCGGGTTCATCTCGTTTGGGACTCTCTGTGCTTGTGTGACTTTTTTCTTCCCCACATCAAGGAAGTTTTCTGACATTATTTCTTCAAATAGGTTTTCTAACCCTTATTCCTCTTCCTGTTGTTCTGGGACCCCTATTATCATATGTTGCTTCGTTTCAGGTTGTCTCATAGCTCCCTTAGGCTCTCCTGCTGTCTTTTAATTTTTTTCTCCAATTGCAGTTCAGTTTGGGTGTGTTTTGCTTCCTTGTCTTCTAATTCGCTAATTTGGTCCTCCGCTTTTCCTAGTCTGCTGTTGAAACTTTCCATGGTGTTTTTTATTGTAGCTATATCACTCTTCATTTCTTCTTGATTCTTACATAAGTTGTTTATTTTTTCATTCATCCAGTTTATGAACTGTATGGCCCTTATTCTGAATTTTTTTTCCTGGCATATTGCATGCCTCTTTTTCACTTAGCTGCTTTTCTGACGATTCCTCCTTTTCTTTCCTTTTGGGGTTTCTTTGTCTACCTATTTTTTATCTCACTGATGGATCTAGATGTCGAGTCATGCAGGGGCTGCTCCTTTGGTGGCAGTGGCTCCTCAGTCTGTGGTTACTCCTCTGGTGGTCGTGGCAGCAGCTGCTCCTCAGTTGGCAGCAGCTCCTCTGGTGGGTGCTGTTCTCAGCAGTGGTGGCTCCTCTGGCTGGTGGGGGGAGGCTGCTCACACAGCTGCTGCTCCTCGGGTGGGGGCAGTCTGCTTATGTGGCTGCTGCTCCTTGGACGGGGTGGGTTGCTCACAGGGCTGCTGCTCCTCATACAGGAGCTGGCTGCTCACGCGGCTGCTGCTCCTCGGACAGGAGTAAGCTTCACATGCGGCTGCTGCTCCTCAGATGGGGGTGGGCAGCTCACCCAGCTGCTGCTCATCAGATGGGTGTGGGCTGCATGTGGCTGCTCCTCCTCAGATCAGTGAGGGATACGCAGGGCTGCCGCTCCTCGGAAGTTGGTGGTCTGCTCATGTGGCTGCTGCTCCTCGGACCGGGGCGGGCTGCTCGGGCAGCTGCTGCTCCTCAAATGTGGGTGGGCTGCTCGCAGAGCTGCTGCTCCTCGGACAGGGATGGGTTGCTCACACAGCTGCTGCTCCTTGGTTGGGGGAGGCTGCTTGTGCAGTTTCTGCTTCTTAGACGGGGGCAGGTAGCTCATGCAGCTGCTGCTCCTCAGATGCGTGCAGGGTGCAGGCTGTGTGCAGCTGCTGCTAATTGAATGGGGGTGGGCTAAGTGGGGCTGCTGCTCCTAAGTCATTGGCGGGCTACTCGTATGGCTGCAGCTCATGGGACGGGGGCGGGCTTCTCGCATGGTTGCTGCTCCTCGGATGGGGGAGCGGGCCTCTCACACAGCTGCTGCTCCTTTGACAGGGGCAGGCCACGTGAGGCTGATGCTCTTCAGCCTGGGGTGGGCTGCTTGTGGGGCTGCTGCTCCTTGGATAGGAGCTGGCTGCTCATGTGTCTGCTGCTCGCGTGGTCACAGTGCCCTTGCTAAAGCATTGAGTTAGTCAGAGGGGAGCGCACTTCGGAACTCACAGGAGCATGCATCCAGGGTTGCTGGAGACTTGGTGACTGTGGGACCACAGCTGAGGTAGCAGGTCCCTGGCAGGGGTAGTTGTAGAGTCCCACGTGTTATCTGAGTGCACCCTGGGTGGAGGTGAGGCCAGGATTCCAGTTACAGCAGCTCTTCCCTTTAAAAAGGCAAGGGTTCTGAGGAAGAGCTGGCCTCCCGGTACTGTTTGCAACAGTAGCAGAGGCTGCCTAGTTTGGAGAGCCCAGTTAGCCTTCCCCCGAAGGTTCTGTAGGATCTAACTGTGTCTCACTCACCCATACACATACACACCCCACACGACCACACACTCCTCTTTTGCTCCCTCAGTCACTCACACTCTCTCCCTCACTGCCGCCTTCTTCCTGCCTCTGTAGTTGGGTCTGGAATGTTATTGATCCATTCGTGGATGGGGTCTCCTTTCCGGGTGTCTGGTTATGTGGCTCGTTCTCTACCACATTGGCCGGACAGGATAAAATTCTCCTCGACAAGACACGACACAAAGGGTACAAAACACGAATGGACTCACAACACCGATAACCCCAATATAAGTGACTACCTGAGAAAAGAGAACTGGGGAGAGAAAAGAGAGCACAAATGATATCAAAGAGAGAAAAAAATAGATAAGAGAGAAAAGAAAAAGGAACAAAAAGGAATATATGTGTGTGTGTGTATATATATATATATATATATATATATATATATATATATATATATGTAATATATGGAGAAAACACCACAGAACAAACAAGTAAACCAAAAAAAATGCAAACACCAAATACCCAGCAAAGAGAGTGGGGGAAGAATCTGAGGAGGCTGAGCTTATATACCGAAAATAAGGTTAAGAATTGGATGAATATGGGAAGGACCTCAGTTCAGTATAGAGGAAGTAGAAAGGGGACTGTTCAGATTTTTTTTTAATCCTTTGTACCATTCAGGGTGTATTCTGGGTGTGGCTGTATTGGTTGCCTGGATACTGGAGGAAAGGGCTATCTCTTCAGAAAAAATGGCTGCCCAGGTCCCAGGCTCAAGTATGACTCAGTGCCAGACTTGCTGCCACTTCTCCTGGACCCTCTCCTCACCCCATCCTCTCCCCGGACTCCACAAGTCTGCACCTTCTCCTGTACCTCAGCCACAGGTGAGTGTCCATATCCGAAAGGTCCCATGAACTAGGTTCAGTGAAGCAAACCACAGGCCACAGAGAGGGGAAAGACTGCGCCTCTGTGAGCTCCTCTCCTGCCGGCACTGCGTGGCCTGGTCAGCCCTCCAGGCTGCCCCCTCTAGGCTCAGTCTTTCGTGACTGTGGACCCAGACCAAGAATCCCCTGCCACCAGCAGTCCTGTGGACCTCCTTTCCACAGTCAGACGCTGTGCCTGTCCCAAGGGATGCGGCTCAGTGCCATGTGGTTTCCCTCTGACCCTCTGGGCACAGAGGTCTGGCAGATCTCTCCTGCCCAGTTCCTTGATTTTACCCTTCTCCAGGGTTCCTCTGCCCTTCCCGGCTGAAAATTGTCTCACCAGCTGAGTCTCCTTTGCCAATTTGGGGTGGATGTTATTTGTTTCAGCTGCTCATTCTATCTGCTCCGGGACAAGGCTTGGGACATGTCCATCTATTCCACTGCCATTTTGTCCTCTCTCCCTCATAGATTTCTTTTTTTTTTTAAATGAATCTTTATTGTTCAGATTACAATTGTTTCTCCTTTTCCCCCCCATATCTCCCCACCACCCAGTTCCCACCCCCATCTGCCCTTACCTCCCCCCCGCTGTCCTTATCCATAGGTGTATGATTTTTGTCCAGTCTCTTCCCGTACTCCCCATACAGACACCCCTTTCCCCCTGAGAATTATCAATCCACTCCCATTCTATGCCTCTGATTCTATTAAGTTCACCAGTTTATTCTGTTCCTCAGATTTTTAATTCACTTGACTTTTAGATTCACTTGTTGATAGATATGTATTTGTTGTTCATAATTTTTATCTTTCTTCTTCTTTTTTCTCTTTTTAAAGAATACCTTTCAGCATTTCATATAATACTGGTTTGGTGGTGATGAACTCCTTTAGCTTTTTCTTATCTGTGAAGCTCTTTATCTGCCCTTCAATTCTGAATGATAACTTTGCTGGGTAGAGTAGTCTTGGTTGCAGGTTCCTGCTATTCATCACTTTGAATATTTCTTGCCACTCCTGTCTGGCCTGCATGGTTTCTGTTGAGAAATTAGCTGATAATCGTATGGGTGCTTCCTTGTAGGTAACGAACTGTTTTTCTCTTGCTGCTTATAAGATTCTCTCTTTGTCTTTTGCCCTTGGCATTTTAATTATGATGTGTCTTGGTGTGGTCCTCTTTGGATTCCTTTTGTTTGGGGTTCTGTGTGCTTCCTGGACTTGTAAGTCTATTTCTTTCATCAGGTGGGGGAAGTTTTCATTCATTATTTCTTCAAATAGGTTTTCAGCATCTTGCTCTCTCTCTTCTTCTGGTACCCCCATAATTCTGATGTTGGTTCGCTTGAAGTTGTCCCAGGGGCTTCTTACACTATCTTCAACTTTCTGAATTCTCTTCTCTTCTTGCTTCTCTGGAGGAGTGTCCTTGGCCTCTTTGTATTCCAAATCTTTGAGTTGATTCTTGTGATCCTCCAGTCTGCTGTTGGGTCTCTGTATAATATTTTTTATCTCAGTCAGTGTATGTTTAATTTCTAGTTGGTCCTTTTTCATATCCTCGAGGGTCTCATTGAATTTATTGGCCTTTTCCATGAAATTCTTGAAAAATCTTATAACTGTGGTTTTGAACTCTATGTCCAGTCGCTTGTTCTCCTCCATTTCTTTGGTTTGTGATCTGTTTCCTTGCCTCCTCATTTTTGCTGCTTCCCTGAGTTGATAGGGTAGCTTTGTGTACTAGATGTCCTATTGGTTCAATGGGTCAGCCTCCCAGTTACTTGAGGTGGACACTCTTGGTGTACCCTTGTGTACTGTGTATCCCAGCAGGAGCTACAGCAAGAACTAGTTTTCTCCTCCTTTGCTTGGGCGGTTTTGGAGCAGTCTGACTGGAGCTGCAGTTTATTTGGTTAAGCTGCCACAGAACAGGCCATTTATATGCAAACGCCGCTGTATGGAGCCTGGGCGGGTTTGTAGAATGTGCGCGGCGGGGCCTCAGGGCTGGGCGGGGTCTCAGGGCGTCACTAGGCTAGGGCGTGGCAAACGGCGATGGCTGCCATCAGCCGTCTCTGCCTTTCTGCGTTTCCAAGTCCCTGCGTCCCGCGCTACAGCGCAGTAAACCCTGATTGCTGGGCACACCTCTGCAAAAATGTCACTCTCACTTTCCAACCTGATGGCCAAGAGTCCAGCTTCTCCCCATAGGCATCTGAGTCCCCCGCGTGTCCCCAGAAACTGGATTTCAGAGTGATCGGGAGCTTGTCTCCCTTTGGGTTGAAGAAAAGCCGCGCATCCAGTCGCCCGCCACCAGCCCGATTCTCGCGCCTCCGTACCTCAGCTTTTCAGCGTTTGTGCTCCTTTCTCTCCTTAGTTGTAAATCTACCACTCAGCCAGCTTTCCGGTGGTTCTGGGTGGTAGACGTTTTGTCTTTTAGTTGTATTTTTGAAATTGTTGTGCAAGGCAGCAGTTTAGTTGTTTAACTTTGCCGCCATCTTGGTTCCTCCCCCACTCATAGATTTCTTTAAAAGAAAATGATTTGCTCCAAGGAAACTTGGCTATCTAGATTTTCTGAATATAAATAAAAGCACTTCTGGGAAAAGTATAGCAGAAAGAGAAACATTAAAATGGAAGAAAAAATGGGAAAAAATTATTATCTAAAAAGATATATAAGCATCTGCTATTACTAATTCTTACTTCTCCTAAATTTGTATTTTATTTCCCGGCACTAATCCCCTTTAGAGGCCAAGAACTTCTAGCTCCCTTATTTACTATTACTATTATTTCTCCTGAGATGGGTATTCACATAGTATGAAACAACGGAACATTTGCAAGTGCCTTGGCAGTGGGGAATTTTTTTAAATGTGAATCCATTAGACATCTGCCTTTATCACAGTGTAAGTGCACCCTGAGAATAATAAAGCTCTGGATGCATCCAGGCCATGCAGCAAATTTCTCTGAAGTATTTAGGTGCCACTGTGATGGGAACTTCATAAATAATTAGGTGTTAGGGTATCACATCATCACTAGCAAAGTATGCTCACTTTAAAGTGTTTTGAAGAAATCATCTGTGAAATTCCAGTAAAGGATTCATCAGTGTTGTTTGTGTTTGTTTTCCTAATACCGCCTGCACCCAGTCTACTTTGGCTCCATCTCCCATTCCCAATCTTGCTTTCAAATTTCCTGAGAAAATTGAAAACAGTTTGATAGCTGCGCCTCTGCTGATTCCATCTTCATCACTGTCTCCCAGGTGCTTTGCACTGATCACATCCCCCCAAGAACCATTATTCTGTTTTTGTTCACAGCAAGTCTGAGATAGTATATCAGAGCTCCAATGAGGGGCTTAGTCTCATAACCACACTAGGATTAACAAAAAAACAGAAAAGCCCACCCTGTGTCTGTGTCTCACTTTTCAGATGATTTTCCATAATAGTCTACATTTGCAATGCATTATTTATAATCTGTACCTTCACAAAGTGAAAAGTAAAGCGGTAGGAATAGCCAGCACTCAGCAAAAGTGATGTTGGCCAAGGTCTAACTTCCTCCCTCCCTCCTTCCCTCCCTCCCTCCCTCCCTCATTCCCTCCCTCCCTCCCTTTCTCCCTTCCTCCCTCCCTCTCTCCTACCTGCTTTTACATATTTTATACACGTCTATTATATTTCAGGCCCTATGTCAGGGCACTGGGCATTAAAAGATGCAAAAATGAATAAGGTAAAACAGCAATGATAATTCAATATAATAAATACTACAGCAGTCACATAGACTGGATGCTATTAGAACATGTGTTACTTTGGGTTCCTCCACCTTCCTGCAGATGTTTGACTTTTAAATCAAAGCCTAAGAAGAACATTTGGATATAGGTGGTTTATTTGGGTGATCATGCCTGGAAGCAGAAGTGAGGAGTATGGAGGGTGAGAGAGGGAAGGAGAAAAACTAACAAAGGATATCAATGAGCAACGATGACCTCAAGAGCACAGTCCACTGACTCCTGTCCCCTATTATTTGGGGGTTGGCTCTGCAGGTAATAGCTACCATCACACCTTCACTTTCAGGCTGAGCAGTTTTCCATCTATTCAGGGAAAGCTCCAAAGCGGCAAAATGCAAAGATACTTCAGACTTGACTGGGGAGGGACAAAGTACATGGAACTGTCCCCGGGTAGGCCAAGAGGATGCGGCACAGTGCATCACAAGTAATTACTACGGAGAAGATCAAGGGGCTCCTACTTTGATCTTGGGGGTGGAAGAGGTGGTTTCCTAACAAAACAAGGTCTAAGCTAGTGGTCGGCAAGCTCATTAGTCAACAGAGCCAAATATCAACAGTACAGCGACTGAAATTTCTTTTGAGAGCCAAATTTTGTAAACTTAAACTATATAGGTAGGTACATTGTTATTAACTTAATTAGGGTACGTGGTATTTTGTGGAAGAGCCACACTCAAGGGGCCAAAGAGCCGCATGTGGCTCGCGAGCCACGGTTTGCCGACCACTGGTCTAAGCTAAATCTCAAAGAAAAAGTACGAGTGAGCAAAGGAGGAGAGGGGCATTCGAATTACAGAGGAATTTGAACAAGCACCATAGGAGGAGTGAAGTGTTTTGGTTGGCTGAGTAATGTGAGAAAATGGAGAGAAAGACATAAATCCCAGAGGATTTAGCAGGTGGACTGATGAGACTTGTTAAGGACAAATAGTGTTTTAATAAAGGACAGAAAGAAGTTTCTGGTTAGGGTGGAAGAGTAGGTGGACACAGGGGGAGGATAGAGACTTATTTGTGGGCTGAGGAACATGATGAGTTTGCTTTGCATTTGAAAGTTCTAAAGTGCCTATGGAACATACAAGGTGCACGAATCCCATAGATAGTTAGATGTTTAAAACTGAATCCCTTAGAAACCTGCTTTTATTATACTTATAAGTCCAGGTGTATCTGGCCCTACATTAACTATGTTTCAGCTCAGGGAAGAGCTGAGGTCTAGGAATGCACACTTATATATACCCACCCTCAGGAGTGACCCAAGGATGTAGGTGCAGGTGAGGTCATGAAGGGATAGTGTGTGGAATAATGAGAGAAGAGAGTTGAGGGCAGAGCCTTGATGTTTAAATGGCAGCCAAAGAAAGAGAACTTCATGATGGATGTTGAGAATCTGTGGTTGGAGGGGTAGAATGAAAACCATAAGAAAGTAAGTAAATTGGAAACCAAGGGAAGAGAGAATGTAAAAAAGAGAGAGGCCAACCATGTCAAATACTGCGGAAAGGTCAGGAAAGATAAGAAGTAACATTTGGATTTGGTGACAAGGAAGTTGTTAGTGATCACAGCATAGTGAGAAGTTTCTATTGCTATTTCACTTTGTATCCACTTTTTTATCCATCCTCAAATCCACCCTCTGTGTTGTTACAATCATTTTTGTCCGAGTTGTACAGACGATGTGAGACACAGAAAGGTTATCTCATGAGCTAGGGAATGGTAGAACCAGGATTGACATCTAGGCCATCTGAATTCCAAGCCTAACATTGCACTAGAGTGCATCATAGGCGGCATGACCTGAAGGAAGGATACTTTTTCTATGGAGATGAGAGGGGAGACGGTAAGGGTTGGGTAGAAGCAGATGCTTGTTGTGTGGGAGTGTGTAATTCATGTCATTCATGTCAGCCTCCATTAAGATGACCAGTTCCTCTTCTGAGACAAAGAGGAGACAGGACAGAGAAGGTGAGGAGATAGGACAGAGAACACTTGGGAATACCTGCTGAGGGAAGAAGCCGACGTCTCTAATTCTGGAACCTCACCACCTTTTTATTTTGAGAACTGCTTCTCTTCCCATGCCTTCTACCCAGCTGAAATCGGACCAGCCATATTACCATTTCCCCTCACATAACGAAAACGCTTTCACAGTCTCAGATGATCCCCACGGGCCAATGTCCCTGCTGCAGGGCAGGCGCAGCCTGAGCTTCTCCTCTGACTTCCATAGGGTGAGCACCTGGGCCGTGCACGTTTAAGAGGACAGAGCAGCTCGACTCGTCCATGAGTTCCACGCACACCTCCCTACACTGTCCCTGCTAGCTGGTCCTGCGCAGATCGCTGGTGATGCTTGATGGGAAACATTGCTTGTTTCCACGATGGTGGCGCAGCTACCGTGGGGCGGCCTTGCCGTGTTACGTTTTGACTTAACCTTTTAAAAACTACCTTCCCTGAAGTGTGAAGATTGTGAGATATAAAAGCCGGGGGATGTTGGTGGCTGTGGGGTTTCAATATATAAAACCCTTGTTTTATATATACCCACCCCCAAGCTCAGAATCAACGGAGTAACAGATGTGGGACTCAGACAATTGGAGATCAAGATGTCATATTTATTACTGATCCAAGTCAGTAGTTTGCTCACCTTCAGGTAAGCTTATCTTCCCCCTTTGGCCCTGTAACAATTTTTAAACAATCCCCGTATAAAATCTATGCTTTTTTAAATACTTCAACAAATGTGTTTTGTGTGTGTGTGTGTGTGTGTGTGTGTGTGTGTTTGTGTGTGTGTTTCTGAATGAACACTGACGAATATAACTGCACAGGTGTGTCAAGGGAGGTAGAGAAATACCCTTTTATTGGCACTGGTAATATCAAACTGTTCATGTTATCGTGTATTTTATTTTTTTCAATTAATAAATATGTTTTGGGAATCTTTCCCCATCAGCTCATATGAGCTAGATACCTCATTGATTGTCAGACCTGTAAAATATTCCACTGGCTGGATATACCGTCATTTATATGTCCAAGTCCCCACTGGGGAGCACCAGTTGTTTCTGTGTTTTCCACTGTTACCAACAGTGCTACAGTTAACAGGCTTGCACGTATATATATTTGCATACTTGCACAAGTAGACTTGTAGAATGACATGGAATTTCTGGTTTGCTCCAGTTTTAAAAACTGTGTTCAAGACCCAACCCCTGCCTGTGGCCTACTTCTGGTAATTGGGTCACAGATTTTAGTTTCCGTGTGGGAGTTTTGTCTTGCTTTTACCAGTACTCCAATCCTTAAAGAACTGGGCCTCTGCTTTGCTCTTGTCAGTTCCCTACCAGAGACTAAAATCCTGCACCTGAACATCCTTCCAGGTATCTTGCTATCTTGCTACCTCCTAATAGACTTCTCTCATGTCTGCTTGGACCTTGGAATATTTTCATGCTTTGTCCACCTGTTGGGATACCTGGTAAATGCTGAACTCCATTGATACTATTTACATTGACTACCACTTGTTGCTTTAATTTCTGGATATTGCTTTACCTGCTATATGGTTCTTGAAAACATAGACAGAATTATATATTACTAGAGGCCCGGTGCACAGATTTGTGCACATTGAAAGGAAATTAATTAGAAGGTGGCCGGTGGCACGGGACGGGACTAGACCAACCAGACACACCCTGGAGCCAACCTCCCCCTCCCCCGTGGTCTCTCCCAGGCCAGCTGCACTTGGGGTGGCCCTGGGGCTCAAAGGACATCTGCAAAGTGAGTGGGGTCCCTCCAGCAGGTGGGGCCCCTAGGCCTGGCCTGCGGGGATTGGGCCAAAACCGGCAGTCTGACATCCCCCGAGGGGTTCTGGAGTGTGAGAGGGCACTCTGCAAAGTTGCTGTCACTTGGCAGCTCCTGCCTTGAGCATCTTCCCCCTGGTGGTCATTGCGTGTCATAGCTACCAGCCAATTGGCCGGTTGGCCGGTCGCTTAGGCTTTTATATATATATATAAACTAGAGGCCCAGTGCACGAAATTCGTGCAGGGTGGGGGGTTGTCCCTCAGCCCAGCCTGCACCCTCTCCAATCTGGGACCCCTCGAGGGATGTCCGACTTCCCTAAATGGGCAGTCGGACATCCCTTTCACAATCCAGGACTGCTGGCTCCCAACTGCTCACCTGCCTGCCTTCCTGATTGCCCCTAACCACTTCTGCCTGCCAGCTTGATCACCCCCTAACCACTCCCCTGCCAGCCTGATTGATGTCTAACTGCTCCCCTGCCAGCCTGTTTGCCCCCAACTTCCCTCCTCTGCTGGCCTGATCACCCCTAATTGCCCTTCCCTGCAGGCTTGATCACCCCCAACTGCCCTCCCTTGCAGGCCTTGTGCCTCTCAACTGCCCTCCCCTGCTGGCCATCTTGTGGTGGCCATCTTGTGTCCACATGGGGGCAGGATCTTTGACCACATGGTGGCAGCTATCTTGATCTTGTGTGTTGGAGTGATGGTCAATCTGCATATTACTCTTTTATTAGATAGGATAGAGGTCTGGTGCATGGGTGGGGGCCAGCTGGTTTGCCCTGAAGTGTGTCCTGGATCAGGGTGGGGGTTCCCTTGGGGCATGGGGCTGCCTGGGCGAGGGGCCTGTGGTGGTTTGCAGGCCGGCCATGCCCCCCAGGGACCCAAGCAGAGGCCCTGGTATCTGGGATATATTTATCTTCTACAATTGAAACTTTGTAGCCTTGAGCGGAGCCAAGCCTTCTGCTTGCTCCTTGGCGGCAGCCATTTCTGTTGGGGTTTATTCACCTTCTATAATTGAAACTTTGTAGCCTGGAGTGGAGGCTTAGGCAGGCCAGGGCAGGTGGAAAGCTTGGCTTCCTCCATTGCCAGGGGCAACCCTAGCCTGCTCTCTCCAGCTCCGTGGCGGCCACCATTTTTCTTGGGATTTATCTTCTATAATTGAAACTTTGTAGCCTTAAGCAGAGGCCTGGGCCAGCCAGGGTGTGCAGAAAGCTTGGCTTCCTCCATTGCCGGGGAAACCCAAACCTCCCTCCTGCTCTCTCCATGGCTGCAGCCATCTTGGTTGGGTTAATTTGCATAATCACTCCTTATTGGCTGGTGGGCGTGGCTGGTGGGCGTGGCTTGTGGTTGTAGCAGAGTGGTGGTTAATTTGCATATTACTCTTTTATTAGATAGGATTCCTCTTTGTAGCCTCAGGGCCTCTCATGATAGGGGCTTGATACATGCTTTGAGGTGGTTGTGCATCTGAGGATTATCAAAGATTACAATGATCAGTCCTTGTGAATACAAAGGATATCCTGTAATTAGAAAAATAAATTTAGAATTAGAACAGAAAAAGGAAGTAGAAAAGAGTACAGAGAGAGTTTTTGCAATCTTGGGGGTCAGATAATAAAAGTGGTGGTGTTCATAACCTGGTTTTAGTACTACCATGAAAACAAAGGGAATCTCAGGTGGTAGAGAGGAGAAAGCTGAAGAGCATCTGTGGTTTGGTATGATTTTATCAGGCAAGTTAAATAATCTCTTGGTATTGTTTCAGAAACATGTATACTGACATGTTCAGGTCAGCTACTGTTCCTATTGTTCCCCATGCCAGAAAACTAATTGGCAAAGTTGGCAGAATCTAGGGGGCAGGAGAAAGACACAAAACCTGAGTTACACACACACACACACACACACACACACACACACGCACACACACACACAGTAATAAAACACCTGGAATAAAACAGGAGAAATTTAAGCATCTCACTAAAACTGCAGAGGAAGGTACTCCTTAATAGTTTCTAATTAGCAAAGGGTGGTAAATACAAAAAGCAGTCTGCCAATTATTGTCCATATGATGGCAATAATCATCGAATATCATTGTAAACACTCATTCTGTGATTAGCTGCCTCCCATTATTTTAGGGAATACAACATTTCAATGAGACTTTTATATATTCATTCTCAATTTTAGTCCTCATATTCCTTTTTCCATAAAGTCTTAAAGTTGCTAACTAAAAATTCTCCTGCTGCCCGGCCGGCATGGTTCAGTGGTTGAGCACCGACCTATGAATCAGGAGGTCACAGTTCTTGATTCCCGGTCAGGGCACATGCCCAGGGTTGTAGGCTCGATCCCCAGTGTAGGGTGTGCCGGAGGCAGCCGATCAATGATTCTCTCTAATCACTGATGTTTCTATCTCTCTCTCCCTACCCCCTCCTCTCTTAAATCAATAATAAAATTATATTAGAAAAATAAAAAAAAGTCTCCTGCCATTAGAGTTTTTTCAGGGCCTTTTCTAATCCCTGCAGTCAGAAGGGGCTAATGCACAGTAAGTTATCTAGGGATATGGTGGCATTTTCTGGTGGCAGTGATGCTGGAGATGTGTCTTGAACAGGAAGAGTGAAGTTTACTCATCTGACTAAGTAAGAGGGGATACCCCAGGGCAAGGAAACATCATGAACAGAACGGTATGTAAGCCTGAGGAAGTTATGTTTAAGAACTGCAAGTAGATAAGTATTATTGGAACATAAAATGGAAGAGGCCGTGTATTTGTTATCTGTTGTTGCATTCCCACATTATTAAGTTTGTAACTTAAAGCATCATCCACTTATTAGCTCTCAGTTTCTGTTATTGGGGAGTCCGGCACATTTTAACTGGGTCCTCTACTCAGGTCTCCTGAGGCTAAAATCAAGGTGTTGGCTGGTTAAACCTCCCCTAGAGGCTCAACTAGGAAAAGATCTGTTCAAAAGGCTCTTCAGAATATTGATTCTCTGACCTCCCCCAAATAGATCTCGGGATCCAGAATCTCTGAGAGTAGAAGAGAGGATCTTTAATCCAGAGTCCAAACTGCCTCTTTTTTTCATGCCTCTTCCAAGTTATCATATACTTAGTCCATCACCACCACCATGAACACGGTTTTGTTCTTTGGGGTTTTTCTTGAAGGGGACTCATCATACTCCAGGCAAACTTTCTAGAGTCCCTTTGAATCAAACTAATATGACATATTACATGGATATAAGAAGATTAAGTGACTGGGCTTCTTTTTTTTTATTCAGCCACCAGAATGGGAGATTGTAGACACATCCTATAACATGAACAAACCTTGAAAACATTACCCTAAATGAAATAAACTAGTCACAAAAGAACAAATTCTGTGTAATTCCCCTTACCGAGACACCTAGAATAATCAAACTGATATAAACAAAAAGTAGAATGGTAATTGCCAGAAGGCTTGGAGGAGGGGGGATGTGGAGTTGTGTTTAATGGGTACAGAGTTTCAGTTTTTCAAGATGTAAAGAGTTCTGTGGATGGATGGTGGTGGTGGTTGCACAACAACTTGAATGTACTTAATACCACTGAACTGTCACTTAAACGTGGCTAAAATGATAAATTTTATGTATGTATATTTTACCACAATTTAAAAAAAAGTTTTAAGGAAGATCATACCAATGAAAACTCAGCAGGTTTCTTTCTCTGGGGATTCTTACTGTATCTTCATAGAACTAAAGCCCTTCATAGAAAAGTAGTCTCTCAACTCTGTCTAATGATTCAGAGTCCAGAGCTTCAGTCACATGGTGGCCGTGTGTTGGAAAGGAGCTTTGCTCTTTGAATACAGTATATTTTAATACATTTGTTCATTTTATTTTATTTTATTTGTCTGGTATAGATTGTTAACAAGCACTTGACTAGATTGTGATACAGGAAGAAAACACAAACACCAGGACTTGCTTTCCACAGGCCAGTCTTCAGAGTGATAACAGGTTACCTGGAATAGGACCTCATTTGCTCTAAAATAAACGTACAAATACGTACATATCAGAGGGTCAAACTCCACCTATCTCCATATTCATGTCTAGGCACTGACTTTGACTGGTTCTAACTATAGACTGAATGGCAAGTGCTGAATGTCAAACGTGACCAAGTCCATTGCACCTACAAAGCTGTTCTCTTTCCACTTCTAGGAGAGTCCTATTTTATAGTCTGTCTCTAAACTGTAGATTAATCATTCTGTTTTATTTAAATCCATTCTTCCTTAAACTTTCATTTATAATATTAGGTTTTAAAATTTATATCCCTGAAGCAATTTTTAAATTTGATAACATAGTAATTGAGGCTTCACTCTTTCAGAAGCCATTGAATATGTAATTGCACATATCAAAATCCCCCTTCCCTGCTTCCGTGCTCATTTTATAACTAATGCCCAGAAAGGTTTTTCAGTAAGAATCGCATTTCATGGGGTCACATGCTTTCTGTACTAACCTCTGTTTTGTGTGGGTGTTTTTTTAAATCTTAGTAACAAAATGGCACCAGCATTTTGTTGCAACTAATTAACAGATCTGATAATAAGTAAAATTTTTCACTCTTTCCTGAGGAATCTAGATGTAAAATATCTATTAAAAGTCAATACAAGCCCTGACCAGTTTGGCTTAGTGGATAGAGCATCGACCTTCAGACTGAAGGGTCCCGGGTTCGATTCTGGTCTAGGGCATGTACCTTGGTTGCGGGCACATCCCCAGTGGGGGGCGTGCAGGAGGCAGCTGATCGATGTTTCTCTCTCATAGATGTTTCTAGCTCTCTATCCCTCTCCATTCTTCTCTGTAAAAAAAATTAATAAAATATTTTTTTAAAAAGTCAATACAAAAGTTTGCATAAAATCATATATATACATACACATAATTACATATATATATTTACACACACACACACACACACACACACACACAGGGTGCCCCAAAAAATGAATATACACTTTAACATCTGGTAGTTCAATTTTGAAAATGCAATGTATTTTAATAAACACTACCTTAATAATTATTCAAAGTGTGCATATACATTGTTTTGGGACACCCTCTATATAATTCTAGACATTCTTTTGTCTCTGAGTCAGGGATTTAAAGTCATATATTTTCTGACTAATCATTTAGGTTTATGCCTAGCTGTGTATCAGAGCCTACTGATTCCCCACCCTAAAGTCAGAGAGACTGCCTTCTAGGAGTTAAATATGATGTTGTGGTTAATTGCAAAATGCTAACAGCATTACCAGAAGGCAGCCCCTTCTTGTGCCCAATCTGTTGGCACCCACGGGTCCACATTGTGGGTTTTGAGGCCACAGCCTCCACTGCTTCTTCAACATCATCTTGAGGCTAGCTGTATTTGGCGGTTATCTCTGTCGGGTGTTTCATCACCGTGACTCTGCATGTGACTGTGTGTGTATGATATACAGTGAGTCCCGGCTTGAGGCCCTTGAGAATGTTCTGTTCACTGACCACAAATTTTAATGAAGCATATAATCTGAACTTGGGTTCTGTTCAATTATTTGACTCCTCAAAATTGTTTACTTTTGTAGAGAATTGTCAGCAGGTCTAATTCAATAGTTTTTTTCTTATTCCTCCCCCCTGACCCCCCACTTGGATATATGCCTCTCTGCTGACTTCTTTTCAGTTCATATTGGTGTCCGTAATATCATAGTCTAGTTGTTTCCTGCTTGGTTGCTTTAAAAAAATTCTTATTCTCTTTAATATATTCTATATGCTACTATGTTTACCTTTATTTTGCTATATTATTTTTCCTTAAATATGTGCAAAGTTATTTCTCTCTTTTCCAAGAAACCAAACTGTTCATATTTCAAAACGCTTATCAAATATTAAAACTAAAATACTATCTTTTCTTTAGCTGAACAAGAAATTACACTATAGTCTTCTTGTTAAAAGAAAAGGGCTTGTATTAGTAAATTTCAAAGGGGAAAGGTAAAAGGAACCACTTGGAAGCTAACCACGATTAGCTGCTAATACAGCACTATCTGTATTATATTAATTATATTTCGCACTTGACAACTCAATCTGATAAGCTTGGTTGAAAACATACAGTTTAAGGTAAGAAAAGGAGTAGGTTGGTGTTTCCAAACGTGTGTTCCACAAAACCTGGTTCCATAGCGTGTACATAGTCATTAGGCCTCAAAGGGTTCCTTCGTCCAAGGTATTTGGGAAGCAGTGGGTTAAACATAGTTAAGCTTATCCACAGTATGACTTTTAAGAACCTTTAAAATGCCAACGTGCATTGCATAGCACTAAGAGCAGCATTTCCAGCATGTGTGCGCATGTTTCAAAACATCCGACAGGACTGGTGTTTCACAAAACACACTTTGAGAAATACTGGCATAGCAGATGAATTCTTGACCTAGAGACTTGTCTGGCGTGGAATGTAGTTAGTTGAAGCAGTGTTCTAAAATAATTAGTATGGCTTTCCAGGAGCCATACTCAAAAACTTCATAAAAAGTCTTGAGGTCTTAAACTGTCCATTTAATTAGTTAGCCTCATGTTAATATTTTACACAAAGAAAGGTGAGACATAAAGGTGTGTGGCCCATTTTGGGGGTGGGACACAAAATGAGTAAACAGTAATTCAGTAGAGACGTTGCTGCCAGGAGAATGTCTAAAAATACCACCCCGTAAATGCCATTGTGATGCATAATGGAGAATCTGTCTCCAGCTTGGACCAAATGGAAAGGTTAGACACCCAGCCCAGCCCCCACACAGCAGCGAATGCAGGTAGTTCTGTTGGAAGGGATATAAGCGCAAGTCAGTGGGGGTGCCTTTTCTCCTTCCTCTGCTGACCTGCGGCCGGGAGATGCAGCAGCCATACATGGTCATGAGATACATGAGGACAAAAGCTGGTGGGCTAAGAATGGCCGGGCAAAGGAGAGAGACAGACAGACAGACAGCAAGCCTGGGTCCCTGATAGGCTCCTTGAGCCATGGCACTGGCCCTGGACTACTGTGTCTGAATGTTTTGTTACGAGGCAGAAATGAAAGCCTATTTATTGAAGCTGCTGTTAGTCAGGCACCATATTATCTGCAGCTGGAACACCTTCTTAACTAAACCACGACTCTGCCTTGGCTGGGAAAAGACCACCGTGGAAATAATACATCCGTATAGCCAGGTGAGCTGAAAATCAGACGCGACTGAGCACGTTGGACAAAACAGGAGGACGCTTCCAGAACCACAGTTTTCTGAGCTCTTAAAAGCCTCCTGCGGGAAACATCCTGCAGAAAGCAGACGCCACACATTGTAAGAGCTCGCCTCTGTAAGGAAGCTTTGGTTGTTTGAGGAGGAGGGGGTATTACGAAAACAGTATTAATACTCAAACATCAATCTTGCATATCAAATACTGATATTAAAATTTGTTTCCTGACCCAGAATCTATTAGACGTATAGTGAGTCATTAGGAAAAAACGAAGGGAGATACTGACCTCGGTATAACCTCACAGCACAAGCTCAGCTTTCCTCCCCCTCGAAGAGTGTGACACGTCAGAGGCACTCTCCCCTGTTCTCGAACAGAGCACTGTGACGCTTTGGCACCTCGAAAGCTCTGGTGTGTCCGCTGCTTCAGAAGGTGCTGATGCCCCAGTAAGCTGGCAAATGCCAGGTGTGAGATGGTGGTACCCAGTGGGAAGGGGACATTTGTTTGTAGGAACCTATAAGGTACTGTCTGGGGACAAGTGTTTGGAGGAGTCTTTACGGGGGGGACTCAAAACAGTTGGATGGGGCCAAAGTCCACTTATCCAAAGGAATTGGGTAAGTACTATTAACATAACCCTATCTATACCATAGGCTGGTGGAGCCTAAGACAATTTATGTCACGGAATGTGCGGAAGTGTTAGCCACACATTTAGCTTTACCCTTCATTTCAGCCTCTTCAGGGAGGATCTCTTCAGGACCAGGCTACAGCACTTAGCTGGGAGGGTGACAGGATTACAAATGTCATCTTCCTCTCTCGATGCTTTCTCTCTTGCAGAATAAGGCACGGGCCGTATGTACCATCTTAGGTAATACCTTTGATGCTGGGATTTTAAGAGGAACCAGGAAAAGGCCAAAAGAGAGTAAAATTTAAAAGTTGGCCACTCAGAGCTGGTCACGGGCTTAAGGAGAGGATGCTCTGCATGTTAAGGTGTCTGTGTTCTCTAGCTGGTTCAATAGGACAGGGAAGCTGACCAAGATGCAGGGAAGAAACTCTAGGAGAGTGTGCACTCAGCTGGAGTAACTTCCTATATTTTACTTCTTATGAATTAAAGCACAGCAATAGGCAATAGGCCGGATTCAGATGCACCTAAGGAGGGGAAACTCAATAAATATACCCAGAAACTAAATGGAGCAACATTCAATTATCTCAATTCTCTCTCTTCCCAAGTGTGTGTGGGTGTGTGTGCATGTGTGCGTGTGTGTGTGCACGCACGCACACACACACACAGGGTCCATCCCTGAACATTCCTCTGCCCTGACTAGTAGTTGAGCTTCTTTAAAAATAGAGAGGGGACAGACTTTGGGGGGAGGGTAAAGTGATATATAGAGAAGCCCATATTCTATATTCTTGGTCTTGCATTTGTGAGCCATCTGCATGTGGGTTAGTCATAGCCTGTCTTTAATTCTTAATTTCCTCATTTGTAAAATACAGCATTATTTACCTCATGGTGGGGTCTGAACAGAGTGTGCAGAAGAGGCCAGTATTGGAGTATTGCAGGTGATTCTGGCAGGAATGCTGATCAAAAAGGCCATGGCTGAGATCAGAAAAATACGCAGGATTGGAAGGATTCGCTGGATATTGAGAATCAGGAAGATTAAACTTTGAGTACAAGGCAGGAATGGCTAGATGTATTTCAGAGTATTCAGTAGGATGAAATCATTCATTCTTTTATTCTGCAATAATTATTGGTCTAACGAAAGGATAGATGTTGTGCCCTAGCTGGTTTGGCTCAGTGGCTAGAGCATTGGCCTGTGGACTGAAGGGTCCCGGGTACAATTCCAGTCAAGGGCACATGCCTGGGTTGTGGGCTCAATCCTTAATCGGGGGAATGCAGGAGGCAGCCAATCAATGATTCTCTCTCATCACTGATGTTTCTATCTCTCTCTCCCTCTCCCTTCTTCTCTGAAATTAATAAAAGTATATACTTTTTAAAAAGGATACATATTGTATAATCCCACTTACATGTGATACCTAGAATGGGCAAATTCATAGACAAGAAGTGGAATCGAGGTTACCAGGGGCTACGGGGAGAGGAATGGAAAGTTATTATTTAACGGGTATAAATTTCCTGTTTGGGATGATGAAAATGTTTTGGAAATGAAAAGTAATGATGCTTGCACAATATTGTGAATATAATTAATAACACTGAATTGTACACTTAACAATGGTTAAAATGGTAAATTTTATGCATATTTTACCACAAATATAATATTGGTGCAGAATCCAAGATTTCAAAGAGTTCTAACATGAAAAAGCAGTCACATTATGGTAGCCACAAGCTAAGGCTGTAGAAATACACACACTTGGGTTGAAAATTAGGTTCTTTCACCTAATAGCTTGTTGACCTTAAACAAAAAGTCAGCCAGATACTTTTTTTTTTTTTTAAAGGGTTGATTTGGGAACAGCAAAGAACTGCAATCCAGAACATGCAACCATGGTGAGCCACGTGCAAGTCTGCTAAAGCAAATTAATGGAAACTCTTATTGAAGGAGAAGGGAAGTAGGGAGGGCGATTACAACCACAGGGTTCCTGTTGTGCTTCTTGATTGACATAGGGCATGAGAGCTCCCCCTACAGGCCCTCCCAATTAATTTTAAATGAGGTTTCTGTTTACTAATACATTTTTACAAGCTATGTGAGTGGCCTTATTTATCAAAGCTGCATGTTAATATCTATAACATGGACATAATAACAGATCCCGCCTCACTATGTTATTTGAGGGCTAACTGAGATAATGTAGGGAAGTATTGAGCAGAGTGCTAAGAACATAATAGTTGCTCAGTAAAAGTTCACTCAGCAATAATGGTTAGTGAACAAAAGGCCCTGCTCACACTTGCATGTTGTGTATGAGCCAAAAAGGCTCACAAGTCTGGGCTTGACCCAGAGGAGGAGGAAAAGTTTAAAATATGAAAATTGATCCTCATTATATTGGGGGATAGAGGGGGTAGACTTCTTAAGATGCCCTTTAAGAAGAGAATGGAAAGACAGAAAGGATGAAGATTGGGGCTGGGAATCAGGGATAATAGTGATTTGCCCCTAAATAGGGAGATTTAAGTTGTTAAAAGACAATGAGGGTCTTCTTGTCCCATTTCTTCCAGTCTTACTCTTAGGGCATTGTTGAAAACTTTATATAAGGAAGTGTGGGGGAGGAAAAATCTTTCCTCTACCTTCAAGGTTCTTTGGCTGGTCTAATAAGCAGACAGACATGAAATAGATGAGCAAGAGAAAATTTACCAAATTTAATTACACACATGTGTATGGGAACCCTACATACAAGAGAGAGTCAGAGTGACCCCACATACACGAGTGGTTCCAAGATAGAAAAGTTTTCCAGCCAGCGTGGCTTAGTGGTTGAGCTTTGACCTATGGAACAGGAGGTCACAGTTCGATTCCTGGTTGGGGTGCCGGGGTTGCGGGCTCCATCCCCGGTGGGGGAAATTCGGGAGGCAGCCTATTAATGATTCTCTTTCATTATTGATGTTTCTATCTCTCTCTCCCTCTCCCTTTCTCTATGAAATCAATAAAAATATATTTTTTAAAAAAGAAAAAGAGCCGAAACCGGTTTGGCTCAGTGGATAGAGCGTCGACCTGCGGACTCAAGGGTCCCAGGTTCGATTCCGGTCAAGGGCATGTACCTTGGTTGCGGGCACATCCCCAGTAGGGGGTGTGCAAGAGGCAGCTGATCGATGTTTCTCTCTCATCGATGTTTCTAACTCTCTATCCCTCTCTCTTCCTCTCTGTAAAAAATCAATAAAATATATTAAAAAAAAAAAGAAAAAGAAAATGAGGTATATGTGACATTTTGAGCTAAGGATCATCTTGGGGTTTCAAAGGGGAGGAAGGTAAGAAGAGCAGGTGTTCAGTGATTAGGAGTTTGTCCTGCTCTATAGATAGGTAAAAAAAAAACGTTATCTTTGATAATTTCTTATTATGGACAAGCCACTAATTCACATTCTCCTAGGTAATTAATAGGGTAGGGGGCAGGGAGGGGGCATGGGTGTAGGAGTTGCTCATGAGCCTGTAGGGTCTTGATTGCTTTTAGCTCAAAATTATTTGCAAACCACAGAGGCATATCTTAGGGTGACTTGTTCTGAACCCCTACAGAAGAAAGGAAGAAAATAAGGAAGGAAGGAGGGAAGGAAGAAAGGAAGGGAAAAAGGCAAAGGAAGACAACATGAGTTTTCCTGCCTTGTATTCTATTTATTGACACACACAGAACATGCTTACACTTTTGACCAAGTTCCCAAGTCTCCTAAGACAGCACTTCCCAGGAAGGTGTGCTCTACTTTACTTTATTTTAGTTCCTCTGAGAACAGTTGTAGGACATAAAAACCTTTTCCCGCTCTGGGTGGGCAATTGAAGCTGATGAGGAAAACTTAAGCTGGAAAATGGAAATGAATTTAGTAGTTTTAATTCCCACCCCATCCCCTGCAAATAAAATGGAATCTGGGTGTTTTCATTTCCCTCCAGTCCACTAAATGATAGCTTTCCCTTTTCATTTCACTGATTCCCATCTCTAGAATGCACATAAAATCGCCCGTTTTGGAAGATGGACTTGATTTGAGAATGAGAAGAGCCATACTTTTCCAGCGTTCTCCTGGTTGCTGCAGCCACTGTGCCTTGCTCGGTCCATTGGGGGTGGCTCTGTTTTGAGGAATGGCCAAGCCGTTTCCAAAGTGGCTGCACCAGTTTACATTCCTCTCAGCAATATAACGAAGGTCATTTGGTAGAAATCATTCTAGAAATATTGTTCAAAATGTTAAAAGTTTAAAGGTTTTAGCATCCCAATGAAAACAATATTATATAATTAATAATTATTTCATAGTACAATGGTTCCTATTATGTGTCAATGACTAACTCAGACAAAAATAAACATGAATCTTGCCCATGTAACTTAATTTTTTTTCTCTCAGTTGTAGCGGTCAGATCCAAATGTCTTCATAGAGCGATATTACCCCATTCCCCTTTCTTTTGTCATAACAGGTAGAAGGAAATTGCTAAATTGTTCACAGAGCATAACAGCCAGAGAATAAAAGTTTCTTAAAATTTTTCCTGGCTCATGGTACAGAAACAAAAGAAAAATTCCTTTAGACACAGAGCTTAGTATAAAAAGCTTGAAGCACAAACATCATTGTGCTTCATTTTCCTTGGAAAAGATACACAGCCTAGAAATAAAGTCCAGGAGAAAATTGAGCATGAAAAAGAAATCCAAAGGTAATTATTTTTCCTGCTATAAAGCAGGCTTAGCAATAACCACTCTGTCATTCGCCAGGGCAGCTGAAAATTTGTACCAGATGCAGGAATAATAAAGAATTCTGACTGTTTTACTCTTATGGAAGGGTTGACTGGTTGAAACAAAATTAAAATTGGTAAATTTATTTTCATTTTTGTAAAAGAAAGATGTGGAGATGAAAAAAATAAAAATCCTAAAGGGTCTTAAGAAAGCAAAGATACAACTTTTTAAAAACAAAAACAGAGCCTAAGCTACTACTAAGTAGAATGCAGACCATTCTGGGTTTAAACAAAGGAGATTCACCATAAATGTTAAAGTGTAACAACAATAACAACAAAAATAGGGATAGTAAAATAAAAAACTTATTTTTAAAAGTCAGCATAGTAATGCTAAAGGAATAAAAAATAAGAGACAAAGGAGTATTACTCATAACAAATTTACCAGAGGAAAAAGGATAAAGGATTACTTATATGGAAGAAAATATCTGTTACAGGAAATACTGATTCTGAGAGGGAAGCCCACACAGTAGGAGGAGTTGCAGGGATCAAAGAGGAGCACAAATAACTCAGTTCAAAACATTTAGAATTAGTAGAAAAAATTATTTTAACTTTACATTTATTTTAAGTAATTCAGATATTAAAGAATACCTGCTCATTTAAGATTTCCAACAAATAGTCCTGTCACAAAATGGGTGAGAGTCAGAAATAAAAATTAGGGGAAAATGTGTACTTTTTTTTTTTTTTAATAACACAGACTCATATTTCCCATAAAACTTTTCTTGGTATCGTTTAAGCAAATGAGCTTCCTGGTAACACTAAAGGCATCTAATGGTGAAATAGTATTGTTCTTTTGAACACTGATTTCCCCACTAAAAGCATTAAATTATTTCAGACTGCTAAGATGCCTTTTTATAGTTGACTCAACTATTTAATAGGAAATGGTGAACCAATGGCTACATTATGTTTAAAAGGTAGGGAGTAGGGACAGTTGTGAGATATGAAAAGAAAACCTAATTAACCTATTGAATGGTGCCGCACTTTTTTAATCTGTAAAATGGGGATAAGAAAATGTATCTCTCCTTTGGGTCCTTACAGTGCAAATTCAGTGAACTGCAACCCCAGTATTGATGGTATAAGTTGTCCGTGGACTTATTACCAAGGACAAGTCCCTCAGAGTGACCCGACCTGTTTCTGAGGAGCCCCAAGGGGCGGCCTAGGTTAGCTGGGGATCTGGACCCTCTGGAGCCCCATTCCAACCTCTTTGTCAGGCTGCTACACCACTGCTGTACACCGGCTCTCCTGAGACGTCGTCTTTCTGCTCTCGCAAGTTGTGAACAGATTCCTCTTCCTTCCCCCACAGCATGATGGCTTTTCATGATATTTAAGGGATATTTAAGGGCCTCTCAGAGTGACCACTCCCCCATCTTTTTCCTGACCTGCCACCTGAGGCAGCATGTGCTAGTTGAGCCCTTCGGTAATTAGGAATATAAAAGATTAATTTATTGGCAAATAAGACCTGTGGGAAGAACAGGGAAGAACTGGGATTGTGTAGTATGAGAGCCATCAGACTGAGCCATCAGCCATCTTCAACTGAGCCATCAGCCATCTTCAACAAAGTCTCTCTTATCCAATAGGAGCTCCAGAACAAAGACTGTCTTTGCTGAGGTGGACCTGAAGCAGTTAACATCTGGAGGCAGTTAGCTGACCATACTCCTCAGAGCTGGGCAATGATTCTTTCTTCTCTTTCTCCCATTCTCCCTTTCTCCCTTTCTCCTTCCTTCCCTCCCTCCCTCCCTCCCTTCTTTCTTCTTTCCTTCCTTCCTTCCTTCCTTCCTTCCTTCCTTCCTTCCTTCCTTCCTTCCTTTTAAAATTCTTTGTTGTTTAAAGTACTACATATGTCTCCTTTTTCCCCTATTGACCTCTCCCTGGCCACTCCCACCCCCCAGCACATGCCTTCACCTCCCTACTGTCTGTGTCCATTGGTTATGGTTATTTGCATGCATACAAGTCTTTTGGTTGCTCTATTACCCCCCGCTTCCTACCCTCCCCTGCCTTCCCTCTGAGGTTTGACAGTCTTTTTGATGCTTCTATGTTTCTGGATCTGTTTTTGTTCATCAGTTAATGTTGTTCATTATATTCCACAAATGAATGAGATCATGTGATATTTATCTTTCTCTGACTGGCTTATTTCCTTAGCATAATGCTCTCCAGGTCGATCCATGCTGTTGCAAATGGTAGGAGTTCCTTCCTTTTTACAGAAACATAGTATTCCATTGTGTAGATGTACCATGGTTTTTTAATCCACTTATCTGCTGATGGGCACTTAGGCTGTTTCCCAAATGTTAGCTATTGTAAATTGTGCTGCTATGAACATAAAGGTGCATATGTCCTTTCTGATTTATTGGGATACTAGCGTTCCCGTTGCAGGAAAAATCCTGCAATAGGGTTTCCTGCTGCACTCTACCCCGCCCTGCCTGCTCTCCTCCCTTATCCCCCGCCCCGCCTTCTTGCCAGCCAGTCTGATTTTCCCTTCTCCCCTGGCCCCGCCTCCACTCCTCCCTTCTCCTCCCGCCAGCTTGCTTGCTTCTCTGCAGCTTTGCTCCCTTCTGCAGCTCTTGGCGTCTTTCTATGCTGTCTTGATATGCAAATTAGCTGTCATCTTTGTTGGGGTAATTTGCATACTCGTCCTGATTGGTTGGTGGGCGTGGCTTGACTGGTGGGCGTGGCTTGGGTGTAGCGAAGGTGCGGTCAATTTGCATATTTGTTTATTATTAGGTAGGTTATTTTTAGAAGTGGGATTACTGGGTCAAATAGAGTTCCATTTTTAAGTTTCTGAGGAAACTCCATACTGTTTTCCATAGTGGTTACACCAGTCTGCATTCCCACCAGCAGTGCATGAGGGTTCCTTTCTCTCCACATCCTTCCATTGTCCTAGGAGCTGTATCGGTAAAGATATTGCTACGACATATGTCTGATATTTTGCTGCCTGTGGATTCTTCTAAGATTTTTATGGTTTCCCGAATGATTCTTTCTTAAAGGGGTCTCTGAGCAGCATACATCCCCATCCACCACATAGTTCTACACAGCTAGGTACCCACTCCAAATAATCAGAAATGCCTCAGCAACACTTTGCTCCCCAATCTAGCCAAACAGCTCCCTGAGTCCAGAGAGGAGAGAAAATCATAGGCCTAATTTCTATATCCTCATGCTCTGCCCCAAGACAGACCTCTCCTCCATGTGACTGGCAATGGGAATGTCCATTCCACTCATAGGAAATCCTACTGCCACCTACAAAAATGTGACTCACCTATGGCCCTAATAAGACAATAACAAAAAAGTCTAATATTAGTATACAGATGCTCCTCGACTTACAATGAGGTTACATCCTGATAAACCCATGGTAAGTTGAAAATACTGTAAGTAAACAATGCATTTATTACACCCAACCAACCGAACTCATAGCTTAGCCTAACCTACCTTAAATGTGCTCAGAACACTTCCATTATCAGGATGGACCCCCATCATAGTCAAGGAGCATCTGTAATTGACTTCCTCCTCTTCTTCTCATCAGAAGCAGGAGACTCACATGGGCATTTGGTAGACATGATGGGATGTGAAAATACAATATCCAAAAAACGCTGACAACATAGTACACTAAAAAGTGTTGGTTGTTTACCCTCATGATTGCATGGCTGAGTAGGAGCTGCGGCTCCGTGCCATTGCCCAGCATCATGAGAGAGGTGCACTATATATTGCTAGCCTGGAAACAGGTCAAATTTCAAATTTTGAAGTATGGATTCTACTGAATGCATGTCACTTGCACATCATCATATGAACTGTGTCCTGCACGGCCAGGGGTGAACCTGAGGAGGGGTGGTGAAGGATTAAAGAAAACAGACAAGAGAATACAGTTAGGGCCAGGTGGATCACTGCCTGGATGAGGAAACAGTGACACAGCCTGTTAGCCGAAGCTTTATTTTATAGTCAGAACACACAAAGCAAAACAAAGGGAGTGGTCAACATGTTTACAGTATTCTTTCGAGTTTCAAATCTATTTCGTTACTCAAGCCTTGTTTTGGCAGCACTTGCTGCACCTCCCACAGCCCATTAGCTACCTAGGAACAAGGGAGGACTATAAGGTCAAGCTTAATTGTGCTAGAAGGGCTCTGCCCTCCAAGCTGGGACTTGTATGTGGCTCTGCTACAGGTCAGTCCGAGGCTTGACCCTATAGCTGCTCCGTATAATTATAAAATTGAAAAATCTTACCTTGAACCATCATAAGTCAGGGACAATCTGTATTTTCCAAATATGGGATATTCTATTTTGAAAAGTATCACATGTGGCATATTGACAACTAATCCAACTGGCACTGTGCCAATTTCCATAAAAATGCTTACCAGTCTCTTCTCTTCAAAGGGCCATACTCTTGGAATTCAGTTCCATCCAGGGAACCTTATTAAAAAATAAACAATATGTGTGAAAAGTGCCTTGAGATTTGTTTCCTATGTAAATGCAAGAGAATATCTACATAGTGCCAAATACTTATGAATGTATGGAAACATTCTTGGTCAAATTTCTCACTCTCATTCTAAATATAACTATCATGTACTTTCAAATAGTGAGTATTCCGCAGGAACAACATTTCTTAATCCTCACCCAATAACACGTTTTTTTTAATATTAATTTTTAGAGAGAGAGGGAGAGAGAGAGAAAGATGTGAGAGAGAAACGTTGGTCAGTTGTCTCCCTGATTGGGAATTGAACCTGCAGCCTTTTGCTGTATGAGACAATGCTCCAACCAGCTGAGCCACCAGGCTAGGTCATCAAAACATTTTAGAACAGACTATTATTCACCCCCTTCACAATACAATTCAATATGGCTAGTAGGAGCACAAAGAAGACTCAAACCTGGAAACAGAAACTCAAAAAGGAGGAGGGAACAACAGCTTGGAGGGGAGATGTGAGGAGAAAGCCTGGACAACTTTCCCTGTCCTCTTTTCTAATTTTGATTTGCTTTGGCTTTCACCATTTCCTAATCCCCCCAGTGCCGTTCAGTTACCTTGCAAACACCAACCCATGGGAAGGGCAATAATAGACATTTCCCTCCCTCCCTCTCTTTCCCTTTCCCTTCTGCCTCCAGTGTCCTCTTTCATCTCTACAGGCAGTCCTCGGGTTACATCGGACTCCACGTACGTCATTTCGTGGTTACGTCACCATCTCCCATTTATTTATTCAAAAAAAAAAAAAGTTCCGTCATTTCGATGTATGTCCATATGTGCTTTATGTTTTTTATTATTTATTTACCACAAGTAAAGGTCAAGAATTGTTATCTTTCTTTTAAATTTTTTTACTGTTTCACTTCATTACTGCTGTGTATGTGCTCCATGTGAGTGATGTAGGTGCTTACGAAGGTGGGTTCCGACTTACGGCGAAAATCGCGTTACGTTGAGCGCAGTAGGAACAGATCTCCGATGTAACCTGAGGACCTACTGTATTTTCCTCCTTATTCTCCTCCATCTTCTCCTCCCCTTTCTTTCAAAAGCCTCACTAGTCTTCTTCCCTGAGCCACATGCCTCCTGATTTCTTATGTTGTATTGTTTCTACCTTTAAATTCTTCTCCAGTTTATCTCCTTTTTGCATCCTATGGTCATCACCTGCACCAGGTTCTAATCATCTCTTACCTGCAGCCCACATGATTTTCCCTGCCTCTACTCTTAGGCTTCCCATTCAGTCACTATCCTGTAAGACAAATGTTGTCATGTTGTTTTCCTATTTAAGGACCCCAATACTTTGGAGATCAAATCTAAACTCTTTATATCTGGGTCTTGGCTACTTCTTGAGCCTCATCTGTTTGCCACCCCTCCATCCATTTCATCTGACTGATTGCTTCCTGGACCCTCAGGTTGGGTCAAGTAGGCCTCCTATAGCGCCAACCTGATCAGTGTTTCCTTCTGTTTCTCCTACTAAACTGGGACCCACTTGAGGAGAGTCCACTTTACTACCAGTTTTGGGCATGGTGACAAGTAAGGTGAAACCTTGGAACAAGGTGAGAAGTGACCAGGAGTGACTTTGGGAAAGAAATGCAACACATGCAGGAGAGATGTGTCATTCTGGGTGGCTGAGGATCTGAATTAGCATGAGGGAAAGCATCCTGAGTGAGAGGGCAATTCTCAGCAGCTGATGGGAGCAGGGGCCACTGTTACAGCAGGTGCTAGAGCACAGGCAAGGAACGCAGGCTAAATTGGTTACAAGGAACTTCCTGTACTCTTGTTGTACTATATCACAACATAAAAATGCAAATATTAAAAATTAGTATCACAACTCTAATGCTTTAGTCTTATAAGCTCTGTTGAAAATGAGTGCTAAATATATGTCTTGCTTTTAAAATTCTGTGAAATGCAGTAATTCTTGTGAAAAAAAAAACTTCCTATGATACACTTCTAAAATCAAATGTAAACAAATATCTACATATACATCCCTGTCTATCTATCTATCTATCTATCTATGCATATATAATTATATATAACTAGAGGCCTGATGCACGAAGATTCGTGCAAGAATGGGCCTTCCTTCCCCTGGCTGCCGGTACCATCTTCGCTCCAGCCCAGAGCTGCCTTTCTGCCTTCCCATGCTGCCCAGAGGCCCGGAGTGGCTGGGACATTGCGGATCGCCTGGGTGGTTGCTATGGTGACAACGCAAGCATCCTTCCCTGCCCTGCCCCCAGCTGCTGGGTGCCTAAGTATGCTAATTAACCCATCATCTTTGTTGGTTAATTTGCATACTCACTCCTGATTGGCTGGTGGGCGTCAAAGTTACAGTCAATTTGCATCTTACTCTTTCATTAGTGTAGATGTACATTCTGAAACAAACTCTGCTGAATAGTGTTTTATAGAGTATTCACTAAGACTTTCTTTTGCACGGGAAGAGCCTCCTTAAAATTTACAAAACATTTTCCTCCCAAGCAAATCTTGTTCTTAAAAATAGCAATTTTTCTCCCTGGCTGACGTCGCTCAGTGATTAGAGCCTGCACACGAGGGGATCATGGGTTGGATTCCCCCATCAAGGGCACATATTTGGGTTGCAGGTTTGATTCCTGCCCCAACTCCCTTGGCCAGGGGCGCGTGTGGGAGGCAACAAATAGACATGTCTCTCTCACATCAATGTTTCTCTCTCTCTTTCTCTCTCTCTCTTTCTCTCTCTCTCCCCACCCCCTCTTGTCTCTCTCCCTCTCTCCCCATTTTCCCTCCCTTCCACTCTCTAAAAAGCAATGGAAAAGATATCTTCACTACTCTGGTGAGGATTTTAAAAAATAGCACTTTTTCAATACAAGGGCAACCAAACTAGACCCAAATTCCTGGCAACAGGATCATTTGCCAAAGAAATTTTCTTGCTTAGGAGTTGGCCGTGTCCACGAATTAACGATGTCATGCTACAAGGGAAACACTAATTTACTAATTCTGGAGTGGAAATTCTTTTTTTCTATCCAAGCCCACAGAAATAACAACAACAAAAATCAGTCAAGGTCTATATAAATAAGTAATTTAATATGGGTTTTAAAAAGAGAAATATAAAGTATTCTATTTCATGCTTTAACACGATAACTATTTAATAAATGCAGCAAATTAAAAGATACTTATGTTCTTTCTTCATGCGACAGGGAAGACAGAGGATAAGGAAGAATGAGGGAGGGAACAGACTTAGAAATAAAATGAGAGGGAAAGATGCAGAGCCAGAGAGACACAGACAAGTCAATATACAAATGGAAAGGTAAAGAAAGACAAAGTCAGAGCAGAAAGGCAGACACAGAGGTTTCAAACCTCATTAGAAAGTGATTAGCACTAATCCAGATGAGAAACAGCAAGACAAGAGGTAAGAAGAGACATTGAGCTCTGTCTCCGACATATTGTGTTTGAAGGAGGTTCTAATTCAATAATTGGAAATACAAGACTCAGAGCTAGTGACTTGATTTTGGAGTTCATTCCCTTACAGACAACAACTAAAGCTGTGAGCGTGAAAGGAAAAAAGTATGAGGTGGAGAGTGAAGAAAGAAGAGGCCTATGGTGAATGTTAAAGAAGGACTTCATTAAACTATTGTAATAACGTTTTTTAGAGAAAGCAATGTAGCTGAACATGCTGCATTATTTTGCAGTATTTTGGTTGCACATTTTGTGATACATTGATCTAAATGCTTATTTCTAATGTGACTTATTGCTATATTTCATTTTAATGGTAATGTATCTCACGAAGATACACAGAATCAAAAGGCAAAAGTGCATCATTGGCAGCACAAACTAAATAACAATACTCATTTTTTTCTATCCTATGCATTAATTATGCAAAAGTTTCTGTTAAAATCCAGATGGTCAATTTTTGTCTTCCCTGAGACCAGTTGGTTGTTCTTGCAAATTAATTAGAAAATGTTGCCCAAAAATGGGTTCCAAGCCCACTGAAACTCTTCATTTGGTAAGTTTTTTAATTGGTTAGCACCAAGGTCGGCAAACTGCGGCTTATGAGCCACATGCGGCTCTTTGGCCCCTTGAGTGTGGCTCTTCCACAAAATACCACGGCCTGGGCGAGTCTATTTTGAAGAAGTGGCATTAGAAGAAGTTTAAGTTTAAAAAATTTGGCTCTCAAGAGAAATTTCAATCATTGTACTGTTGATATTTGGCTCTGTTGACTAATGAGTTTGCCGACCACTGGGTTAGCAAATTATATTTCTAAGTTTTTAGGTGTGCTGATAGGAAAGTGGTTTTTTGTTTGTTTGCTGCTCATGGTCCGTTTTTTATTTTTTAAAATCTTTATTGTTGAAAGTATTGTTGACGCCGTCTAGCCTGCTCCCGCCCCCACCCCAGGCCTTCACCACACTGTTGTCTGTGTCCATGGGTTATGCATATATGCATACAAATTCTTTGGTTGATCTCTGCCCACACACCGCCTTCCCTCTGAGATTCCGCAGTCTATTCCATGCTTCTATGTCTCTGGATCTATTTTGTTCATCAGTTTATTTTGTTCATCAAATGCCACAAATGAGTAAGATCATGTGATACTTGTCTTTCTCTGACTGGCTTATTTCGCTTAACCGTGGTCGGCAAACTGCGGCTCGCGAGCCACATGGGGCTCTTTAGCCCCTTGAGTGTGGCTCTTCCACAAAATACCAAGGCCTGGGCGAGTCTATTTTAAAGAAGTGGCGTTAGAAGAAGTTTAAGTTTAAAAAATTTGGCTCTCAAAAGAAATTTCAATCGTTGTACTGTTGATATTTGGCTCTGTTGACTAATGAGTTTGCCGACCACTGAGCCTTAGCATAATGCTCTGCAGGTCCCTCCATGCTGTCTCAGAGCAGATAACATTTTAGTAGGTGTCCTGTTTACATTGATTAGGCAACAAAATCACTTCACGATGGAAAGAAACTGCCAACTTCTGTTTTGAAAATGCTCTCTTCAGCTTTCGGACCCGGTGCAGCAGGGCTACCCTCGGAGTCCGCAGCGGCCACCACAGGAGGTTGGGCAAGGAGCCCCGGAGCAGGGCGTCTGCCTGAGGCTGTTGGTCAACCTGTGCCCAGAGGAACCAACTCCTCCTTCAACCATATGGTGTCGAAGAGATCGTTCATGAGTTGCACCAACTTGGCGCCTGTCCCTTCCCGAGGATCAGGAAGATGATGCATCCTGGCGAGGGCAGCACCGCTGTGGCTGAGGGGACTATAACTCATGAAGCGTGTGTCCAGGAGGGGCCCGAACTGAAGGTGTGCGCACCCGGAGCCACCTGAAGGCCAGGGGCAGGGTCCTCCCCTTTGACCAGCTGGCCTTGGACTCCCCCAAGGGCTGTGGCACCGTGTGGCTTTCTGGTTGCCAGGGCGGCGAAGTGTCCAGGCATTTCGACAGGGCCCCACCAAACCCTAAGTGAGCTCCAAGGGCCGAAGATCCAGCGTGCAAGAGGCCACGGGCCAGCCCCTGCTACAAAAACTAACCGCAGATCCTACCTTGTTATTAAAAAGATTTTGGATGCTGGAGAAAAAATAAGCTCCCTTCATAGCATGAGTTTATTCTGAAAACCAATTAGTGTCTCATTCTTTGGCTGACTTCATTTTAGACATGATTAGACCATTGCTGTTTCCCTCCTACTGTGGCTGATGGAAGAGCACTTACTGCGAGGTCAGCTCTGCCAGGTCCTGTTCCCTTGGCTCAAGGTGTTAGTATCAGCTTCAATCACTAGCCTCTTTGCAGTGATTTTCAAAACCCTTTGTCCATTTTCTGAGGGTTAGTTTGTTTAAAACTAGGTATTATAATCCATAAATCCATGTAAACAGCAGCTTGTGGCAATGTGCTGAAAGCAAATGAATGAAGGAGATCACAAAGGTCAACTTCCTCATTAAGTAATTCTCAGTCTTCCCTGAGACATCTTGTGCACCTGACATGGCACAGATGGAGAGGGGCAACAGTGTCACTCTGCATGTAAATATTAGTGAAAAATAATATTTTTAGAGTGGGACTTCAAAATAATGATTTCCTCATCTTTAGCTTTAAAACTATACAAATAGCATCTCTATTATTTTCTTCCTGTATCCCAGTGGTTTGTATTCCAAAACCCAGGGATGTGTCCCCACTTTGAAGGCCACGACTTCAGAGCAGTAGTTCTCAAACATCAGAGTGTCAAAAGTGTATTTTGAAAGTTATTTATTCATTTATCAGGTTTATTGAGGAATAATTTACATGTAGTAAAATTTACCTATTTAGTTATGTAGTTCTATGAGTTTGGACCACGGAGTGTTTAACTACAGCTACAATTAAGATATAGAGCCCTGGCTGGGTAGCTCAGTTGGTTGGAGCCTCCTCCCCTTCCTCCAAGGTTGTGGGTTCTACCCCAGGTCAGGGCATACAAGAGTCAACCAATAACTAAGTGGAACAACTAATCAATGTTTCTGTCTCTCTATCAAATCAATCAATGAATAGATAATTTTTAAAAAGATATAGAAAATTCTATCACCCCCCAAAAATTACTTCGTTACCCTTCGTAGTTCATCTTCTTCCCCTACCTGCAGTCCTTGGCAACCATGGATGTAATTTCTGTCCCTATAGTTGTATTTTTTTTATTGAGATAAACTTCATATAACTTAATATTGACCATTTAAACCATTTTAAGTGATTAACGTATATTCACAATGTTGTGCAACCATCACCACCACCTAATTCCAGAAGATTTTCATTACCTGCAAAAGAAACTCCATACCCATTAAGCAGTCTGGAAATATTTATATTAAAGGTTTGTTCAATAATTGAATTCCCCAAGCATGGGATGGAGTTTTATTTTATTTTATTTTTTAAATATATTTTATTGATTTTTTTACAGAGAGGAGGAGAGAGGGATAGCGAGTTAGAAACATTGATGAGAGAGAAACATCGATCAGCTGCCTCCTGCACACCTCCTACTGGGGATGTGCCTGCAACCAAGGTACATGCCCTTGACTGGAATCGAACCTGGGACCTTTCAGTCCGCAGGCCGATGCTCTATCCACTGAGCCAAACCGGTTAGGGCAGTGGTTGGCAAACTCATTAGTCAACAGAGCCAAATATCAACAGTACAACGATTGAAATTTCTTTTGAGAGCCAAATTTTTTAAACTTAAACTTCTTCTAACGCCACTTCTTCAAAATAGACTCGCCCAGGTCATGGTATTTTGTGGAAGAGCCACACTCAAGGGGCCAAAGAGCCCCATGTGGCTCGCGAGCCGAAGTTTGCCGACCACGGGGTTAGGGCATGGGTTGGAGTTTTAGAATCTGCATCTTTAACAAGTCCCAGGTGTTTCTCTCCCAGGTGGCCCCCAAAGCACATTTTGAGTAACTCTTCTAAAGATAAAGCTATTTAAATGTAAAACAATGCAGTCTAATTTTAGAAGAGACACATATGTAGTAAATGGACTGTTTTCTTTTTTTAAATATATTTTTATTGATTTTAGAGGGAGAGAGTGATTGAAACATCAATGATGAGAGAGTCATTGTTTGGCTGCCTCCTGCACACCTCCTACTGGGGATCAAGCCTGCAACCTGGGCATGTGCTCTGACCGGGAATTAAACCCATAACCTCTTGGTTCATAGATTGATTGTCAACCACTGAGCCACACTGGCTGGGCTGTACTGTTTTCTTAGAATACTTCCTAGATCTTCCTGGGACCTCACCATCATCTTCCAACAAATAAGGCCTCATTGACATTAACAATTAAAATATTTCATTCCTTAACCCCACTGCTCACTCAGGTCTTCTATGACCCATCCTCATCCTTAGTAAGGCTGTTCAGATATTTCTGAGCATCTGCAGTGGATGTTTCACATCTCTTTTTCCTGTCCTCTAATCACAAAATCACTTGGAGTCTCTTCCTAGTATCATAAGTCATGGTGGCCATAACAAGAATGTCAAAGTTCATGACAAGGGTGCTGTCTTCCAAGCTTCCATGGATAGGGTTCCCTCGAAACAGACTCTTGAGATGGAAAATTGCATGTGGAACGCTCTTAGGATCTACACCTATAAAGAAGGAAGGCAGATTGAGCGGAGGAAGAGGCTAAGAGCTCAGCTAGTCCTGTGATCAACTTGGGAGGGAGGACAGCCTTTCAATGTTGTCCCATATTGAAAGGCAAGCCAGCTGGGTCTTTGTATTCCTGCAGTAGCCAGTCATTGGCCATAGGATGCTCTTGGTGGAGGTGGGGAGAGGGTGCAATTCTCTGTTGTGGAGAGCATTATCTTGTGAGGGACACGGCTGTGAGTCATCAGCAGCTGATATTCTCAGCATCTGAGGTAAGGGAGCATAGACCCTGAAGAGAATGTCTGAGCAGAACACTACAGAATCTGTTAAGGTCCGCTCTTGGGCCACTCATGTGTTTATATTTTTTAATCCTCACCTGAGGACATGCTTATTGATTTTAGAGAAAGGGGAAGGGGTGAATGCAGAGAGAGAGGGAGACAGAGAGAGGGAGAGAGAGAGAGAGAGAGAGAGAGAGAGAGAGAGAGAGAGAGAGAGAGAGAGAGAGAGAGAGATGAGAGAGATACATGGATCAGCTGCTTTCCCGTAATCACCCTGACCTGGAATCAAACCCAAAACCTAGGTACGTGCCCTGACTGGGAATCAAACCCACGTTTCTGTGTACAGGAGGATGCTCCAACCAACTTAGCCACACTGGCCAGGGTCCATGTACTTTTTTAATAGTGAATTCACTTTATCTGGAAATAGCTTCCTCAGGATTCTGGTTGGTCTTGTTTTGGGGGAAACTTAAAAGAAAAGGTCAGTGGAAAGAACAAAAGTCCTACTGATGATCTGGAGGCTGTAACTGATACTCAATATCCACCTCTTCCTTCACACATTCTAGCTTCCCTTTAACCTCAGTTGGCACCCATGCTGGGCTAGATGGCTAGCCTAGTACAATGACTCAGACTCCATTCTTGCAGCTTTTGTATTTGTTCACTTACTATTAAACTGAATAACTGAGAATAAGAGATATTCCTAGGATTACTTTAGGACCAAACATAGTCTACCCTGCCCCTATTGTGTAGCGGTGGGGTCTACACTCCTGTCAGGGTCAATTACACACCCACCTGGCTCCAATGGGAGGGGATTTTGACAGAAACTCCTGAAGTCAATGGAGCTCTCAGAGATACTGTATCTTTAAGATGCTATGTGTAATTTGTTTACTAAAAAATATTCTAGTTGGAAAGGAAATAATTTGATGAAATATTTCCAAGGTTCTCTGTCCTGATACCCCAAGACTTTTTAATCAAGAAACTAAAACTTTTCATTGATCCTGAATCCTTACCTAGATACTTTTAACCTCTTTCATTTCTTTCATAGCCAAAATCTTCATTTTCCAAAGCATCCAAGGCATACTAGTTCCAAGGTATTAAAAAGCAATTTTATGGTAAATGCATTTTGGAATTTTAACTATCTCTAACAGCTATTATTTGTTGATAGCTTACTAAAAGTCAGGTACTATGCCAAGAGCTTTCAAAAAATGATCTTATTTATTTTATTCAGGCATTCACTCATTCAACAAATATTTATTGAGTTCCTACTATGTGCCAGTCAGTGTAGTATATGCTATAAATTTAACATAATACAATAACCACAAAGACATAGTTCCTTTCCTCATAGGGTGCACACTGTGGTGGGAAGACAGGTATTAATCAAAGAATCACAAACAAACATACAATTGCAGTGGTGCTTAATGCTATAAAGGAAAGATACACAGTAGTATAAGAGAATGTAATCAGGAAATTGACTTAGAAAAGTTGTAGACTTCCCTAAGAAATTTGAAATTGGGTTGGGAATAATGAATAGGACATATTCATTATTATATGTATAGTTATTAAATATGTACAATGTATATATAATACATACAAATACATACACACATATACATGCACACAAGTACTAGTATATACAATTATATGTACTGTATAATTGAGGATGAAGGGAAATCAGTCAGACATCATGATGTGATTAGATTTGCATTTTAGAAAGATTATCCTGGAAATGATGTGGAGAAGAGATGTGAGGCTGACAAGTTTGGAGAGAGGTTCCTGCAACAAACCAAAAAGTTGTGATTAAGGTCTGAACCAGGGCAATGGCAGGGAGACTGAGGAGGGGAAAGAGTCGATGGCTATGAGAGAGGTAAATTTGACAGGATTTGGCTATGATTTGGATATAAGAAACAAAGGTAAGGAAAGGTTTAAGGAGCACCTGAGTTTCTAATTTGGTCAACAGATTAAAATGGGTTGCTTCTGAGGAGAATAGGAACATAGTAGGAGAATTCAGTTTTGGGGAGGAAGGATGAATTCAGTTTTGAGTGTAAGGTACCTGTCAGTGGTTTAGATTAGGATTACTCAGTTTAGACACTGTTGACATTTTAGGCCAGATAATTCATTGTTGTTAAGTGGTTGTCCTGATCATTGTAGAATGTTTAATTTAGTAGTATCCTTAGCCTGACACACTAGATGCCAGTACTACCCTATCCCCAATTCTGAAAATCAGAAATGTCTGCAGACAGTGCCAAATGTTCCTTGAGAGGCAAATTGCTCCTTGTTGAGAATCTTTGATTTAGATAGTGATGGCTCCCGGGGTTTCAACTGCCATGCATATGCTAATGTACTCAAATTTGAATCTCAGCCCACACCTTCTCCTGAGCTCTAGGCTCACATCATAACAGCTTACTAGACATTGCCAGATTGGCTGGACCGGATGAGGGCCCAAATTCAGTTCAGGGTGATATTTACATTCCATCTGCACAAATTCTATTCAGAATTCCATCTGCCAGTTCTTAAAAATGCATAAGGGGCACAAACTGTTAGCAAATTCTTATATGTATAAAAATGATTCCTTAAGAAAAAGATAAAAATATTACACTTTTATTTGGGGCTCTATTTTTTCTTGGGAGTAATGGCTCCTTTGTAGCTAAATAGGTAGATCTTTTAAGACCTTAGGGAAATCTAAGAATCCAAAAACAGACTTTTCAATTACCTAAAATTGGTCAAATTGGGTTGTCCTACATTCGTGGATTTAAATGTGTCAAGGTGAATTCTTTTCTACACATGCTCCTGATAGGAATAGAGCTGATGTTCTTCACCTTCATTTTATTATTTTAAATAATAAAATGAATATATGTTTGTAGTAGAAATATTTTTGAAACACAAAAAAGGATAAACCAATTTATTATTCATGAGCTGATCACTTAGATGTAACTTAAATTATATATCCTTATTATACATTTAAAAAAAATTAGAATCATGTTGGATACATAGTTTTGTTTCATAGCCTTCTAAACATTGCATTGTGAAGATTTTATGACTGCAATATAATTTAGTTAGTTGTTCCTATTGAACAATTAGTCTTCTGTATTTCAGTATAAATAATGCTGCACAAAACACCCTTGGACCAAATCTCTGATAGCATTTCTGTATATTTCCCAAAGTTAGAATCCTAGAGGGGTGTAAAATATTTCTAGGTCCCTGATGCATGCCATGTTGCATCCCAGAATAACTATACTAATTTACACACCCACCAGTAACGTGTCAGATGAACTGCTTACCCCTTTCTCACCTTTATTGTCAAGGTTTTTTTAAAAAAATCTTTGCCTGTTTGATGTGCATAAGCATTTTTTTTTCACCTTAAGTTGGGCAATAAAATTTGTGTTATTAGTTGTTTTCCAAGGGCTACAATGCCCATTGCTACAGTGGGAAAGGAAAAGGATTCAGGCTGATCTGTGCTCCGGGCTGCCAGGCTGGGTACCATGGGGAGGACTGTAAAGTGGGTACAGACCACAGCATTTCTGTATACACTGTTGCCTCCTACAACGTCCCCTGTCTCAGGTGCATCCAGCATCATCATCCAGCATCATTATGCTTTTGTTCCCTATCATATTTTGCTTTCCAAGGATTTGATAGATATTGGGTAAGGCCCAAGTTCTTAACCACAGATGGGCATTTAAATTTTGGTTTTGTTTCTGTCACTTACAAGTCAGTGATATGTTTCTTCTAGCATACAGGGTCCCATAGGTCTTGCTGGGTGAGGAGAAGACCCCTGTCCTGAAGGACCAGGTTGGTTCTGAGACAGTAAGGTCGATGCCTGTGTATTCAGTACTAGTATGTGTTCCTGAAACTCGACCAACCAAGTGTCAGAACAAAGGAAGGAGTAGATAAGTCTGCCTCTGGTGGCAAGCACATCTGTGGGTGAGAACTCCTGTTCATTTTATTGATTTGTTCCTTGGGTTTGTAATGTGGGCATGGTGATGTAAGGTGTTTTTTCTTCAACCTTCTCTTCCTTCCCTTCCTTTTTCAAATTATAAAAATAATATACACTTGTTCCAACCTGCATTTGTCACAACAAGCATGTGTTGGTTTTTGTCATTTAAAATAATACAAAAGGAAACAACAGAAATTTTTCCTTATCCCGTCATCCACCCCTCTGAGCTAATCAAGTTAGCCGACTGCTATGTGACCCTCCCCATGTTTCAGAGCTGAACTCACACAACATGTTCCCACATGAGCTTGGGGAACTGTTTGCTTCTTTTCCTTTTATTATTATGCCTATTATTATGTCTATTACTATTTTTACCATTATGTTCATTACTCCATAGCTTGCTTTATTAACAATACATCATGTACATCATTTCTAGTTAATATACATAGTCTAACTTACTTCTCCTCCCTTTAAAATAACTTTTAACTGAATAAAGTAACAGGTGCACATGGTACAAAGTTCAAAGGTATAAACATATGCAGTAAAATGTTCATCTGCCTCCCACCCCAGATCCTTTTCTTCCCCAGAGGCAACAACTGTGTATACCAGCAGGTCTTTAAGAAAACACCATACTTATGATTTCAGTTTTATTATAAAGGCTACAAATCAAGAGCAACCAAGTGAAGAGACATATAGGGTGAGATCTGGGTGTGGGAGGGTCCCACAGATATTCTGTGCACTCTTGTCTGGGAACCAGGTGAATCAGCCTCCAACACATCAGTGTGCTCACTATCAGGAAGCTCCCTGAACTTTGGTGCTCAGAATTGTTATTGGAGTTTTGACCATATGGTGGTTCAAAGCCCCCATCCCTATAATCTCAGTTAGTTGGTCTTTCCTGCATGACCAGCCAAGCTATATGACTCACCTCATTAGCATAAACTCAGGTGCGATCAAGGTGTTCATCCTATATAATAAAAGTGTAATATGCAAATCGACCAACTCCAGAACGACCGGTTGCTATGACATGCACTGACCACCAGGGGGCAGATGCTCAATGCAGGAGCTGCCCCCTAGTGGTCAGTGCGCTCCCACAGGGGGAGCGCCACTCAGCCAGAAGCTGGGCTTATGGCTGGCGAGTGCAGTGGCCCTGGCGGGAGCCTCTCCTGCCTCAGCAGCAGGTGGGCAGTAAGGAGTGAGGGGTCCCAGACTGCGAGAGCCCAGGACTGCGAGAGGGATGTCTGATTGCCAGCTTAGGCCCAATCCCCAGCAGGCAGACATCCCCCGAGGGGTCCTGGATTGTGAGAGGGCACAGGCCAGGTTGAGGGACTGCCCCCCCTCCACCCAGTGCACGAATCTTGTGCACTGGGCCTCTAGTGAATAATAAAAACACTCCTATCTGTGCCAGGAACCTGAGACAAATTCTTTATTATAAGACAGGTTCCAAAGCACAACTAGAAAACCACTAACAGTGGATAGAGCCTCAGCCTGCAACTGAAGGGCCCCCGGTTTGATTTCCTCCAGGGCATGTACCTTGGTTTGATCCCTGGCCCTGGTCTGCATGTGTGGGAGGCAACCAATCAACACATTGATGTTTCTCTCTCTGTGTCTCTTCCTCTCCCTTCCACTCTCTCTAAAAATCAATGGGAAATATCCTCGAGTGAGTATTAACAAACAAACAAACAAAAAAGGAAAACCACTAATAGAACAAAGCTAAGCTTTTAAATGTAATACAGCTTAAAAAGATTATAAATTTCATGAGGGCAAAGAACTGGTTTATTCACTACTCTTCCATCAGTGAATAACACAATACATAGCATACAGTGGGCACTCTGTAAAAGTGAATGGAAGTTTCCTTAAACTCAACCATTTGTTGCCTAGGACTTTTTCCCTAGTTATTTCTAGCACCAATATGTATTTTCCCTTCCTTTTATCTACTCTGTAAGCTCCTGGAAGCTAGAGGCCTTTGTATATTCTGACTAAGGGTGTGATAAATGCTTATTAAACAAATTAATCCTACTTTATGAATACTAGTAATCACAATGCATGATACTGAAAGAATAATTTCCTCCAAATGATAGTGGTGATGGAAAAAAAAAAAAAAAAAACAGATATCACACATGATTTCATCATAACACGAACAAATAACAATGTTAATTTAAAAAATTTTTTAATTAATTTTAAATTGTGTAAAACATACATAACAAACTTTACCATTTTTATACATACAGTTCGGTGGCATTAAGTACACCCACATTGTTGTGCAATTATCACTACCAACCATCCCCAGAATTACTTTCTTTTTTTTTTTTTAATTTCTTTATTGATTAAAGTGTCACATATTTGTCCTCATCCCCCCATTCCCATCCCACACCCCTCCCCACGGATGGCCCAACCCCCTGTTGAACTTAACCATTGGTTAGGCTCATATGCATGCACACAAGTCCTTTGGTTGATCTCTCCCCCCTCCCCCCACCCTCCCCTATCCTCCCTCTGAGGCCCGATAGTCCGATCGATGCCTCCTTGTTTCTGGTTCTGTTCTTGTTCATCAGTCTATGTTGTTCATCATTTCCCCTAGATGAGTGAGATCATGTGTCACTAGAGATATACTTATAAGAACTGAATGTGAGACTAGCAATAATAGTTATGGTGACAGGCAAATGAATCAGTCTGTAGTGAGTTTCTTTCTGGACCAACAGTTCTTTTGAGACCCAATTTCAATGTCCACCAGTTCCTTATGTGTACATGTCGGCACCAACCCCTCACCCAGAATTACTTACATCGTGTAAAACTGGAGCTTTGTACCCATGAAACAACTCCCCATTCTCCTCCCAGCCTCTGGAAACCAACATTCTACTTTCTGTCTATGAATCTGAGTCCTCTAGGGACCTCGATAAGTGAATCATACAGCATTTGTCTTTTCTGTGACTGCCTTACCTCATTTAGCATGTTGCCCTCAAGGTTTATTTATGGTGTAATGTGTCAAAATTTCCTTCCTTTTTTATTTTATTTTACTATATCTTTATTGATTTTATTTTTATTTATTTATTTTTTACGATATATAAAATAAATCTATTACCAGATTATAGATACAAAATAATTAGCCATTTACATGCAATCAACATTAATATTTCAGAAAAAAATATTTTAAATATAATATTACATGGAATAAACATTAGTATTTCAAGAAAAAATATTTTAAATATAATAATACAAAAATGTACCAACAAAATATAATATAACAAAAGTTGTAGGAAATATGAAAAATCTGCAAAGAACAGGATTACTTCTATTATATTCCACAAATGAGTGAGATCATGTGATATTTATCTTTCTCCAACTGGCTTATTTCACTTAGCATAATGCTCTCCAGTTTCATTCATGCTGTTGCAAATGGTAAGAGTTTCTTCTTTTTTACAGCAGTATAGACTTCCATTGTGTAGATGTACCACTGTTTTTTAATCCACTCATCTGCTGATGGGCACTTAGGCTGTTTCCAAATCTTAGCTATTGTAAATTGTGCTGCTATGAACATAGGAGTGTATATATCCTTTCTGATTCGTGTTTCTGATTTCTTGGGATATATTCCTGGAAGTGGGATTACTGGGTCAAATGGGAGTTCCATTTTTAGTTTTTTGAGGAAACTCCATACTGTTTCTCACCATGGTTGCACCAGTCTGCATTCCCACCAGCAGTGCAAGAGGGTTCCTTTTTCTCCACATCCTCGCTAGCACTTGTCATTTGTTTATTTGTTGATGATAGCCATTCTGACAGGTGTGAGATGGTACCTCATTGTTGTTTTGATTTGTATCTCTCAGATGATTAGTGATTTTGAGCATGTTCATATGTCTTTTGGCCTTCAGTATGTCCTCTTTCGAAAAGTGTCTATTTAGGTCCTTTGCCCAATTTTTGTTTGGATTGTTTATCTTCCTTTTGTTAAGTTCTATGAGTTCCCTATACATTTTGGAAATTAAACCTTTATCAGATGTAACATTGGCAAATATGTTCTCCCATGCAGTGGGCTTTCCTGTTGTTTTGTTGGTTTCTTTTGCTGTGCGGAAGCTTTTTATTTTGATGTGGTCCCATTTGTTTATTTTCTCTTTAGTTTCCAATGCTTTAGGAGCTGTATCGGTAAAGATATTGCTACGACATATGTCTGATATTTTGCTCCTTGTGGATTCTTCTAAGATTTTTATGGTTTCCCGTCTTATGTTTATGTCCTTTATCCATTTTGAGTTTATTTTGTGTATGGTGTAAGTTGGTGGTCTAGTTTCATTATTTTTTGCATGTATCTGTCCAATTTTTTCAACACCATTTACTGAAGAGACTGTCTTGACTCCATTGTATGCTCTTGCCTCCTTTGTCAAATATTAATTAAGCATAATGACTTGGGTTAATTCCTGGGTTCTCTGTTCTGTTCTATTGGTCTATATGTCTGTTCTTGTGCCAGTACCAGGAAATTTTGAGGACAGTGGCTTTGTAATACAGCTTGATATCTGGTACTGTGATCCCTCCTACTTTGTTATTCTTTCTCAGGATTGCTGCAGTTATTCGGGGTCTTTTTTTATTCCATAGGAATTTTTGGAGAGTTTGTTCTAGGTCTGTGAAATATGCCATTGGTATTTGAATGGGGATTGCATTGAATCTATAGCTTGCTTTGGGTAGTGTGGACATTTTAATGATATTGATTCTAACAATCCATGAACACAGTATATTGTTACATTTGTTTATGTCTTCCTCTATCTCTTTTTTCAATGTCCTGTAGTTTTCTGAGTACAGGTCTTTTACCTCCTTAGTTAAATTTATTCCTAGATACCTTAATGTTTTTGTTGCAATGGTAAATGGAATTGTTTTTTTAGTTTCTCTTTCTGTGAGTTCATTATTGGTGTATAAAAAAAGCCATAGATTTCTGAGTGTTAATTTTGTATCCTCTACGTTGCTGAGTTCATTTATTAAGTCTAGTAGTTTTTTGATGGAGTCTTTGGGGTTTTTTATGTACAATATCATGTCATCTGCAAATAAGGACAGTTTTACTTCTTCTTTTCCAATTTGGGTGCCTTTTATTTCTTGTTCTTGTCTGATCGCTATTGCTAGCACTTTCAATACTATGTCAAACAGGAGTGGTGAAAGTGGGCATCCCTGTCTTGTTCTTGTTCTTAGGGGAAATGGTTTTAGTTTTTGCCCATTGAGTTTGATGTTGGCTGTAGGTTTGCCATATATGGTCTTTGTCATGTTGAGCTATACTCCCTTTATTCCCACTTCGCTGAGAGTTTTTATTAAAAATGGGTGTTGGATTTTGTCAAATGCTTTCTCTGCATCTATTGAAATGATCATGTGATATTTCTCTTTCATTTTGCTTATGTGATGTATCACACTTTTTGATTTTCAAATATTGTATCAGCCTTTCATCCCTGGAATAAATCCCACTTGATCATGGTGAGTGATCTTTTTAATATATTGCTAGATATGATTTACTAATATATATATTTTAAAATATATTTTATTGATTTTTTTTGCAGAGAGGAAGGGAGAGGGATAGAGAGTTAGAAACATCGATGAGAGAGAAACGTCTATCAGCTGCCTCCTGAACACCTCCTACTCGGGATGTGCCCACAACCAAGGTACATGCTCTTGACCAGAATTGAACTTGGGACCTTTCAGTCTGCAGGCCAATGCTCTATTCACTGAGCCAAACCGGTTAGGGATGATTTACTAATATTTTGTTGAGGATTTTAGCATCTATGTTCATTAGAAATATTGGCCTGTAATTCTCTTTGTTTATAGTAGTTTTTTCTGGTTTCAGAATTAGGATAATGTTGGCCTCCTAAAAAGAGATTTGAGGTGTTCCTTTCTCTTGGATTTTCTGAAATAGTTTGAGGAGTATAGGTGTTAGTTCTTCTTTTAATGTTTGGTAAAACTCCCCTGTGAAGCCGTCTGGACCTGGGCTTTGTTTGGTGGGAGTTTTTTGATTACTGTTTCTATTTCATCGGTTGTTATTGGCCTACTCAGGTTTTCTGATTCCTTCTGATTCAGTTTTGGGAGATTACATTTTTTTAGGAATTTGTCTGTTTCATTCACATTGTCCAGCTTGTTGGAATATAGTTGTTTATAGTATTTTCTTACAATCCTTTGTAATACTGTGGTGTCAGTAGTTACTTCTCCACTTTTGTTTCTGATTTTATTTATTTGTGTCCTCTCTCTTTGTTTCTTGATGTATCAGGCTAACATTTTATCAATCTTGTTTATCCTTTCAAAGAACCAGCTCTCGGTTTCATTGATTTTTTGTATTGTTTTTTAGTCTCTATGTTATTTTTGCTTTAATCTTTATTATTTCATTCCTTCTACTTACTCTGGGCTTTTCTTGTTGTTCTCTTTCTAGTTCTTTAAGTTGTAGGGTTAAATAGTTTATTGCTGATTTTTCTTGTTTTTTGAGGTATGCTTGTAGTGCTATGATTTTCCCTCTTAAGACTGCTTTTGTTGTGTTCCAGAGGTTTGGAGTTGTTGTGTGTACATTTTCATTTGTTTCCAGGAAGTTTTTTATTTCTTTCTTGATCTCATTGGTAACCTATTTATTATTTAATAACATGCTCTTTAGTCTCCATTGTTTGAATGTTTTTGGGTGTTTTTACTGTAGTTGATTTCTAATTTCATTCCACTGTGATCTGAGAAGATGCTTGATATGATTTCAATATTCTTCAAATTGTAGAAACTTGTTTTGTGCCCTAACATGTGGTCTATCTTTGTGAATGATCCATGTGCACTTGAGAAGAATGTATACTCTGCTGCGATGGGGCGATAGCCTATATAATAAAAGGCTAATATGCAATTTGCCTGAACGGCGGAATGACCAGTTGCTATGACATGCACTGGCCAGCGGGGGCAGATGCTCAATGCACGAGCTGCCCCCTAGTGGTCAGTGTGCTCCCAGTACTGCTCAGCCAGAAGCTGGCCTCATGGCTGGTGAGCACATTGGTAGTGATGGGAGCTTCTCCCACCTCTGCAGCAGTGCTTAGGACCCCTTGGGGGATGTCTGCCTGCCAGCTTAGGCCCGCGGCAGGCCTAAGCTGGCAGGCGGACATCCCCTGAAGGGTCCCGAACTGTGAGAGGGTGTAGGCTGGGCTGAGGGACCCCCCCTAGTGCACAAATGTCTTCCACCAGGCCTCTAGAGTTCTATAAATGTCAATTAAATCCATCTGATCCAGTGTGTCCTTTAGAGTCTCTGTTTCCTTGTTAAGTTTTTGTCTGGAAGATCTACCCAGTGAAGTCAGAGGGTTGTTAAAGTCCCTATGACTATATTATTGTCGATTTCTCTGTTAAAGTCCTCTAGAAATTTTTAAAAAAATATATTTAGGTGCTCCTATAATTGGGTGCATCATCTCTGACACCTGTAGCCTTAAGGAGGTAATGCCAAAGAATCTAGTGTAAGTGACAAAAATGGACAGAAAGTGACTGAAATGTAACTACAAGGAAACTAATAACAACCTGGTACCCATTGGGAAGGTTGCTGTCAAAACAAACAAATAAACAAAAAATAACAAGTGTTGTTGAGGATGTGGAGAAATTAAAACCCTTATACACTAATGGTGGGAATAGGAAAATTTTATTCCCCTCAAATTAAAAGAATTGCCATGTAACTCAGAAATTCCACGCTTAGTATATTCTCACAAGAATTGAAAGCCAGGACTAGAAGATATATTTGTAAACCCATGTTCATGGGAGCTTTATTTACAACTAGAGGCCTGGTGCATAAAATTCGTGAACAGGGGCGGTGCCCTCAGCCCAGCCTGAAGCCTCTCCATTCTGAGACCCCTTGGGGGTTGTCTGACTGCAGGTTTGGACATCCCTCTCACAATCTGGGACTGCTGGCTCCTAACTGCTCACCTACCTGTCTGCCTGATGTCCCCTAACTGCCACCCCTGCCAGCCTGATCATCCCTAACCACCTCTGCCTGCTGGCCTGGTTGCGCCTAACTGACCGCCTCTGCTGGCCTGGTCACCCCCAACTGCCCCCCCTCCAGCTGGCCTGGTAGCCCCTTAGTGCCCTGTTGCTGGCCTGGTCACCCCAATTGCCTCCCCCCACCAGCCTGGTCACCCCCAACTGCCCCCCCACCCCCGCTGGCCTGGTAGCCCCCAACTGCCCCCTGCCAGCCTGGTCACCCCACACAGCCTGCTGTTCAGTAGTTTGGTCATCCCTCACTAACCCCCTTGCCGGCCTGGTCACAGCCTGCTGTTTAGTCGTTTGGTCATCCCTCACTAACCTCCTTGCCGGCCTGGTCACCCCATGCAGCCCGCTGTTCAGTCGTCTGTCCGGTTGTTTCAGTCATGACAGCCCCTGGCTTTTTATATATTAGGATAGCCAAAATATGGAAGCAACCCAAGTGTCTATTGATGGAGAAATGGATACACAAAATGTGTTGCATACATAGAAAGGGATATTTTTCAGCCTTAAAAGGGAAGGAAATTCTGACACATGCTACAACATAGAGGGACCTTGAGGACATCATGCAATATGAAATAAGACAGTCACAAAAGGACAAATACTGTATGGTTCCACTTATATGATGTAATGGTTAATTTTATGTGTTAACTTGGCTGTGCCAGGGGATATCCAGTTATTTGGCCAAACATTCTGGGTGTGTCAGCAAGCCTGTTTTTGAGTGAGATTAACATGGGAAATGGCAGATTGAGTAGATTGCCCTCCCTAATGTGGGTGACCTTTAGCCAGTCTGTTGAAGGCCAGAATAGAACAAAAAGGCTGACCCTCCTGTAACAGGGAATTTCTCCTGCCTGACTTTTCTAACTGAGACATTGGCCTTTTCCTGCCTTTGGGCTCAAAATGAAAACATCAGCTCTTCCTGGTTGCAAGCTGCCAACTCTCAGACTGGCACAACACCAGCAGTTCTCCTGATCTCTACTTACTGACTGCAAATCAGCCTCCATCACTGTGAGCCAATTCCTTATAGTAACTCTCTATCTATCTATCTATCTATCTATCTATCTATCTATCTATCTAATATGTTAGTTCTGTTTCTCTGGAGAACCCTAACTAATACATATGAAGTACCTGGGGTAGTCAAATTATAGAGACAGAAAGTAGAATTATGGTTGGCAGAGGCCAGGAGCAGGGAGAAAGTAGAGTTAGTGCTTAATGGGTACAGAGTTTCAGTTTGCCAGGATGAAAAGAGTTCTGTGGCTGGATGGTGGTAACGTACATCAATGCATTAATGTACACTTAAATGGTTAAGATAATAAATTCTATGTGACATGCATTTTGCCACAACTTTTTTTAAAATTTGGAAGTAATTTTAAGAAAGCCAACTAATAATCTTACCTATTAAACATTCTAAAGTTAGCTGTGAAGACAATAATCAAATACAACAGTGTAATTGTCCTTGTGTTATTTACCAACCTCATTATCCATAGTTTGTGTTATGGAATCTAATGTTGGTGAGAGTAATGGCAGTCATCAACAGTCCTTTTTAATATATTTTTTATTGATTTTAGAGAGGAAGGGAGACGGAGAGAGAGATAGAAACATCAATGATGAGAGAGAATCATTGATTGGCTGCCCCTGCACAGCCCCCTGGGGATCAAGCCCACAACCTGGGCATGTGTCCTTGACCAGAATTGAACCCAGGGACCCTTCAGTCTGCAGGCCAATGCTCTATCCACTGAACTAAACCAGCCAGGCAGTCATCAACAATCTTGCTAATGTCTTGATATTCACTTACTATTGATATTTTATTTCTGCTATAAAAAGCAGTCTTCACACACAATTAACTTTTGTCTTTGTTGATTCTTTTTTATTTATTTTTATATCTTTAAATAATTAATGATATATATTTAATGTCTTTATTATTTTTTCTTTCAACTTCCTTTAGATTTAATCTATTATTCTTTTTTAATACTTAAGTTGAATAATTTGCCCATTAATTTTCAGCCTCTAAGTGCAGAATGGCTTTAGCTCCACATACAGGATTTAAGAAGAGACATTTTCATGATTGTGCAGTTCCTAGTGTTTCCCAATTTTATTTTATTTTTTGATCCATGAGTACGTCAAAGCTTATTTATTTTTAAAAATCAACATAAATTTAGTTCTTACTTAATTATATTAATATCAGAAATTGTGTTCTCTATTCTTTGATTTTTGTTGAAACTTGTTTTATGTCTTTTAATATAACCCATTTCTAATGTTCTATTTGTTCTTGCAAATAATGTATACTATCCTGCTGATGCTTGTTCATTTTTTGGTGTTCATCAAATAAAGCTTATTAATGGCACTGTTTGAATATCCTATATATTTACTAATTCCATTTTAAGTTAAAATTATTGACATATATTTTTAGTAACAAGCAAATACTGTATATTCATGCCTCAAACCCATCTGAGTTTCAAGTAGAAGCCACAAATTCTTAGAGGAAAAAAAAATTCTACCTAGAATCAAATAGACAAACATTATTTCTTGCTGCTACCTCTGCAAAAAATCTTTTTCCTGGTCAACCATTTAGCTAACTGCATACCCCTTTGCCAGTCCTGGTGTTATGCTGGAATCTTTGACCTCCTTCCTTCCTATTGGTGCTGTAGGCACCAGAGATAGTAGAAGTTGATGTTTCAAGGCACTCAGCACTTTCAATTATTCCTTTCCTTCCCAGTCTCTTCTTCCAGCTTCATTCCTGGTTTTAGAGAATTTTCCCTAATTTCATATTGCTGTTGGATTTTAAGAAATATTTTGTTATTTTATTTTGCCCTCCTTAGAGGCCAAAACCTTCATAACATTTCAAATATATGTATATAAGTAAAATATATTGATTATTTTTTTTAATTAAAGCTTTCCATGTGATTTCAAGTATATTAAATCTGTTTAATTTAAAATATTTCCTTTAAGAGAGAGAACAAACTCTTTGAATCACTCCGGTCCCTTGGAGTTTTCCAAGAATCATCTCTCAATTATAGTCTTGACATTTAACTTGAAAAGACCATCAAATATATATATTTAAAGGTTATATATATTTTTATAATTATCTTAAGATGTCAATTAAATTTAAACTGGTTATTATATTAAAAATTTGGTTGAGATCACAGAATTAATCCTCTTTTTTAAAAAAAATATATTTTATTGATTTTTTACAGAGAGGAAGGGAGAGGGATAGACAGTTAGAAACACTGATGAGAGAGAAACATTGATCAGCTGCCTCCTGCACACCCCCTACTGGGGATGTGCCCACAACCAAGGTTCATGCCCTTGACCAGAATTGAACGTGGGACCTTTCAGTCCACAGGCTGATGCTCTATCCACTAAGCCAAACCGGTTAGGTCAATCCTCTTTTTTAATTAGCCCAATAAGCAACATATTTTGAATTCCTAATTATTTCAGAGAAAACACAAAAATCATTCAAAAATAAATTTCTATATTTTAGGCATTAATTGCCACAACTATATAATTTTTCCCAATTTAATTTGAACCTTGAACTTTTAGAGCTGGCAAGTCAAATATTTAGATTATTTATTTAATTTAGCAAACTTCCAGAGTTTCAAGCTGCCAAACCAGTTTGAAGGAAGTTTGTAGCCATTCAAATGCAAAATTGTCACATTCCTTCCTTAAAGATGGCCCTGGGAAGTCAGCCTTCTTAATTAACAAAGGGCGTAGCCAGTCTTCACCTAGGCTACTTAGATTTTTATAATTAATATATTATTTATCTATGTTTCAACAATACTTATGAGATTTAAATTGAATTATAATTATTTTAAGGCATTTTCTTTGGCAGATTTTTGTAACACAATTTACTGATTTTCTTGGCGGCCTTAAAGTTAACTTTTGAATATGGTTCATTAGCATTTTAAAAACTACTCTTTATTATAGAAATACCAATCTTGATGCTTGAACCTAGCCTCTATTTTTTTCCCCCTGGGTCAAATCTGCCATCTTCCTGAGGAAAAAAACAGTCCTTGGGGCTTTATTCTGTAGCATTTGCCAAGAGATTTAAACTCAGCTCAGACTCTATCTAAATGTCCAAAAATCGGACAGTTGTGCACATTTGTTTTAAGCTAGGTTTTCTCTTTACACCTGCACAGAAATCCCAGACGCATTTCTAAATTTTGTAAAACTTTTAAGTCACTAGTCGGAAAAAAGCATGGCGAAGATGAGACCTTTTAAAATAGCTTTCTCAGGGAGGGAGCATCCATATTAAATCGCCACGTGTCTCCCTTCCCCCACATCCTGTGCTTTGGGGGAGATTCAGCAATTGACCTGGCCGCATTTCTTTTCCCAATTAAAAGCATGCTTAATAAATAAAGACAGATTTTAAATTTTTTCCTATTTTGCTTTCCAAAGTAATAACTAGCACTTAAGGTTATTTTCGCCAAATTTTGGTTTTCCCAACGAGTTCTTCTATAATTTTTAAACAAAACATAAAGATATATTTTTGCAGGAGAGCTGATAGCTCTGCCCTCTTCAGCCAGCTCTGAATCTCTTCACACCAGAGGCGGATTCAGCAGCGGGGTTTTATTTCTTATTACATATTTTTTTTATTCCAAATACGAATTAGGATTTTAATTTGAACAAGAAACCACATTTTTAAAAAAGTACCTTTTGATATTCCAATTTGTTTATAATTTTGCCTTTTAACCAAATTCTTCCCCATTATAATCGGACTTAAACAAAAAGTATCACCCACACACTTGTGGATCTATGGGCTTCCAAAGCTGACATGGGCTCTATGCACAATTAATCTTACCACCATCACTGGTGCTGTTTTATCCCCTCAGGCGAATACTGCTTTTCCAGATTTCCATCCTTGTCTTGAGCACCATTTAATGCCAGACGTTGGGTGCCATTTAATGCCAGTGGGTCTTGATCTGGCATCTAGAAGGGTTCAGGAATCTGGAGAAGGGGCTGTGCATAAATTAAATAAGAGTCCAGAGATGAAACATAATTTTTAAAGGCATATGGGGGGGCAGAGGAGCTTGGCTGAAGAAACCAAGTTCTCCTTGTCTCAGGACCCCTGCTTTTTATTAACACAATTTGTCCTAAGGCAAGGTAGAGATATACACATCAAAGGCCAGGGTTAGTCTACAGAGTCCATTGTCAGATTGGGGAATTGCCTTCGGCTGTTCAGGTATTTGGCCAGGAGAGGCAATAACATGTAGATTAAGATGCCCTGAGCTGTCTGGCAGAAAACAATCAATTTAATGCATCCTTTTCAGGTTTGGGGTGTTAACGAAAAAAAAACCATTGAAACCTGTAAAGAATTTTAGTGAGTTTATTTGAGCCAAACTGTCGACATATGCTGGGAAGCAGAACCTCAATGAATTGAGATAATGCTCCAAGGAATGGCGGGTTACATCTGTAATTATACATTGCCATCAAAGGAGGGACATAGGTGGGCTACATGAAATTCATTGGTGACGGATTAAGGAGGTTGGATAAAGTCAAACGGTGGGAAACCCCTGGGATTGGATAAAAAGTAAAATGATGGACACATACTTAGGTGGGTACAGGAACAATTAACATGATAATGAAGGAATTTGAAGTATCTGTCCTGGCACCCACCACATTTGGTTGTGCCCCAGGGGCTCCAGCAAAAGAAGGAAGTTACAAGTTACCCAGACATCTCACAGATATGTTATCTTAGAGGCAAAAAGGCAAATGGGCTCAGGAAAGATCTAAGTTGATCTTTGTCAGGGAAAATATCGGCCTAGGACATGACTGCCCACTATAACCTGTTTGTAGTTAAATATTTAATTTTCAGACCATCTTTTGTGGTTACTTTAGGTCTCTGAATTTTCAAGACTGACACACAGGCCTCCCCTGAGCTTGTCAGGTTAGCAGGTGGCTTCTTTCGTTCACAGGGGAAATGCATTTAGCCAGTGGTCAGCAAACTCATTAGTCAACAGAGCCAAATATCAACAGTACAACGATTGAAATTTCTTTTGAGAGCCAAATTTTTTAAACTTAAACTTCTTCTAATGCCACTTCTTCAAAATAGACTCGCCCAGGCCATGGTATTTTGTGGAAGAGCCACACTCAAGGGGCCAAAGAGTCGCATGTGGCTGGAGAGCCGCAATTTGCCGACTACGGCCTTTAGCCATCCCAGATGATTCAGCCCTTGCTGACATGCTGGAATTGGCTTCCGGCATTATATAAGGTTAACATTTTATTTAAGATGGTATTTAAAAAGATTTTATCCAGCATTAGGTGTTTTGCCTTTGGAGAGTTTCTGCAAGTAAATTTCCTCTCTCTCTGTCCCTCTCTTCATCCCCCTTCTTCAACTGGTGATATTCTTAACTAGTGGCCCAGTGCACAAAATTTGTGCACATTAAAAGGGGGACCCAGAGTCAAGTCCCCACCCACCCACATGCGCCTCAAAATCACGTGAGACCCAGATCCAGCTGTCCCCCTTCTCCCCCCCCTGCATTGGGCTAGATCCAGACCCGGCCTTCCCACCCTTGTCAAGCCCTGCCAGGCAGGGGGCGTAGCCTCAGGTCCCCTGGCCTGAAGCCAGGATGGGGGCATGGCCTGAGGTCCCCCATCAAGCCCCGTCAGGCGGGGGAGCGCAGCCTCAGGTCCCCCGTCAAGCCCTGCTGGGTGGGGGGTGTGGCCTGAGGTCCCCTGTCAAGCCCCATGGGGGTGGGATAGGGCGTAGCCTCAGGTCCCTGCTGATTGCTCATTAAGGCTCATTAAGGGAACTTGGCTTCAGCTGTGGGTGCAGCCATCTTTGTGATGGAGTGATGGTCAATTTGCATATTCCCTCTTTATTATATAGGTTGATTCTTATTTCATGAAGGCTATCTATTCTTGTATCCTTTTTAAAATTAGCAAGCAATATCCCTTCCCTCCCCATCATTGTAAAAATTTTTCAGCATTTTACATACTTTCTGAATTGACAGTATGTTATTTTATTTTTTGTTCCACAGTATTTTTAAAATAGTTTCCATTTCCCCCTTATTACTTATTCTTGAATATAAAATGATCTATGCTGACCTGGTGTTTGCCAGCAGACAGACTGGATAAATTGGTTTTGATTCTCTTTTCTATCCACTTCTGTGCTCCAATTTCCTTTGCAGATCTTCAGATCTAGCAGTCTTTGGCTCCTGTGGTTCCTCTGGGATGAACCGATATAATAAAATAGATGGGATATTTTCATATCCTATCACATACATGACTTTTCCATACTCTGGATAGATGGGATTCAAGAAAAACTACAGTTCCAAGTTTTCTCTGGGCTGTTTTTCTGCCTATGTTCTCCTTTAAAAATGTTTTATGATATAAAGGGGCCTTCTTCTCTTCTTTCCTATTTTCTCCCATTCTCTGCTCAGTTTTATTTTATTGCTTGCAATGAGGAGAGGGTACTTCCAAATTGTTTTACAAAAAGTGCTGAAGAGGATGAAGAGGTGGGACAACCTTAGCAGGAAAACAGAACCAAAGAGAGAACTGTTCTCTAGCTTCATGACTAAAATGCATGGCATATAGTTGATCTCCTATATGTATACCTTAAAAGGCATTTTCTTGGGCCCTTTCAGACCTCTTGAATGAGAATCTCAGGGTGGGGGTGGGAGTAAAGCCTGAGAATTTACATTTTAACAACTTCTCCAGATGATCAGGCTACACACTGAAGTCCAGGAACCACTGTACGGACCTGTGATTTCTCAGTGGGGTGGACAGTAGGGAGGGTTGAAGCACCTACCTTCTTGTAATTGGACATAGCACTGATGGATTCATTGCATTTCCATCCAGTTACATTAGTGTGGTAGGTTAAAAATATTCCTCTCAGCCTCTGGAAGAAGTTTAACAGTCAATACCAGTTTTTGGTAGTGTGATTTAAAAATATATATAACTAATTATTTTGGTAAGAAGTTGCGAGAAGTTAGGTAGAGGTTGTGATGGATCTCTCTCTCTTTTTTAAAAATATGTTTTTATTGATTTCAGAGAAAGGAAGGGAGGAGTGAGAGATAGAAACATCAAAGATGAGTAATAGATCAGCTGCCTCCTGCACACCCCCTACTGGGGATCTAGCCTGAAACTCAGGTGTGGGCCCTGACCGGGAATTGAACCATGACCTCCTGGTTCAAGGGTCCACGCATGATGGATATCTCTTAAAATCCAGTTCATCTTTCATACATTGCTAAGGTCCATTCCTTCCCATTCACCAACAGAATCTCACTGTTTTGAGCAAGAGACTATTTTTGCTGCCACATAGCTAGAACTATGTGGCAGTAAAATTATCTTATCTTTCTTAATTCATAGTTCATGTCACTGCCTTAAAAATGATCAAAATGCCTGGTGGTTAGCCAATTTGCCTATAAGTTGAAGTTCCAATTCTTCCAGCCATTCAAGATTCTTCACTCTATTCTTCACTTCAATCTTTTCCTCCATCTCTGACAATACCTTCTCCTACTTTCCAAAGATTACACCCTCTTACTTTGCTAGTCTCACTGTTCTTAAACTAACCATGCTTGTCAGGCATCTAAGCCTGTATTGATGCTTTATACTCCTAATCTTTGTTTATTCAAATCTAAAATAGTATTCAAAGTAAAGTTCTGGTGCCACCTTTATTTCTGGCTCAAATTTCTCCTTCACATTGTAGATTTGTCATTCTAAAAAAATTTCTCCATTTTCCCATTTCCTGGAGGTTAATGTGCAAACTCTTACCCCTTGCAAACAACTTGTTTCCAATTTTTCTTTCCAGGCTTATCTCTACAAACTGCTTTATGTACTTGAACTCCAGACACAGGGCATCCCTCCCTGATTCTGTTTTGTCATGTATTTTCAGTTCTCTGTATCTTTGCATATGCTCTTCACTCTGCCAGATATAATTTGCCCTCTTCTCAGCCTGAAAAAGTCTTTCATCTCCTTCAAAAATTATTTCAAATATTACCTTCTCTGTGAAACCTCACTGACCTCTCCCAGGCGGAGTGCTCCACTTCAGAGCATCTTGAAGCAAAATATCCCAAACATAGGTATTCAAAGTAGGTAAGCATTTCATAAACTGTTACATCTTGCATTCATGTCATTTTCCCCAGCACTCTTAAGAGTTGTGAAGATTATGAGAGCATATGTGTAAAACCATGTTGCAATGCACTACAAAATGTTTACCTTAATTATTACAACTCTAGAATTAACAAGTCCTTTAGCTAAAAGTGAAGCCTCTGTCTTTTTATTATTATTTTGTTGTTGTTAATACCCGAGGATATTTTTCCCGTTGATTCTTAGAAAGAGTGGAAGGGAGAGGGAGAGACACACAGAGAGAGAGAAACATCAGTGTGAGAGAGACGCATAGATTGGTTGCAGGGGTCCAGTCTGCAACCGAGGAATGTGCCCTCGACAGGACTGGAACCTGGGACCCTCCAGTCTATGGGCCCGTGCTCTATCCACTGAGCGAACCGGCTAGGGCTCTGCCTTCGTTTTGTAGAACTCGGTTTGAACAGTTTGCCTGACGTTTTGGAGATGCACTGTAATTATATTAGGATTAGTTTGCTTTCTGGTAGGACCCCCTCTGCTTTTGGTAGTATGAACGGGAGGCAGCTTTAGCCAGTGTCCTCCTTTTCTCTTACTTAAACTCATAAATCATGCTTATAACGCTTCACCGCAGAGTGATTAAAAAGTGCTTGATTTGGGTCCTTTCTGACATTTTGGCAATTTCTACATATCACTATGATATGGGTTTTCTATTTAAAAGTTAGGGAAAACAGTAGGGAAAAGGATAAGGCGCAAGGTTTTCAAATACTGTATGGGTACACTGGTGTGGATACAATGAACCAAGATAGGTGACAGTTCTGCAATCTTGTGACTGTATGCTCCGCGTCTGGGAAGGATCTGAAGCGGCGCACGGGGAAAGTGCGCGGTAAGACCAGGTGTTCATCAGCAAACGGAGACTTAGGAGGAACATGGGAAGCCACACCATCAAACGCCCTAACCCGCCGCACTCCTGGGCGCCCACGGGATCGCGGGGGACCGGAGGGAGGCCCGGGGAAGCCAGGCCACGGGTGAGGGCGAGGCGAGGCGCGGGAGTCGAGGGCCCGCAGCCCAGGGCGGCCGGCCCGGCCCAGGCTCCCCGCGCGGCCCCGCCGTCCCTCCCAGCGGCCGGGCGGCCTCCCCGCCCCCGGGGCCCGGGCCCGAGCCCGCAGAGCCCGCGGCGCCGGGGGAAGGAGTTTCCGGCGGACTCGGCGCGGAGAGCTTCCTGTCCCCCTGCCGCACCGGCCCACGCTGCCGCTCGGGACACGGCTCGCCCGGAGCCCCACACCGTCGCCGGCGACACCCCGGCCCCATGCAGTCCCGGCTCCTGCTGCTCGGGACGCCCGGCAGCCCCGGCGGCGCGGCCGCTCGGCGCGTGCGGCTGCTCCTGCGGCAGGTGGTGCGCGGCCGGCCGGGCGGCGACGGGCGGCCGGAGGTCAGACTGCTGCACGCCGGGGCGGGGGCCGAGACAGGTAACCCGGGCTCCCCGCGTCCGGTGTGGCTCCCCCGCGCTCCGTGCGGAGCTCCGCGCGCCCCCGCCTCGCCCTGCCCGCTGCCGGGGAGGAGCGCGGCGCGGGGAGCCCTGACGCGGAGGGTCCAGGCTCGCCGCGCGGCTCTCTGCTGGGTAGCGCCGGGGAGCTGCACGCTCCTGGCCTCATTCCGTGGCCCCAGGGGTCTGCGCGAGGGTTTTGACGGCTTGGAATGGTGCTTTCTCCTCCCGCACGGCTGCTTTCACCCCCGCTCCCTCCCCCACCCCCGGCTCCGACCTGATGACTTGATCACAGTAGTTCACGCAGAAGTTAGAGCAGCAGCCCGCAGAGGTAGTTGAAAGCCAAACTTGACCTTGCTCTCTGAGTCTCAAGGGCCTGGAAGCCGATTTGTCCCATGTTCCAGCCAGGGCTGGTTCGGCAAAGAACCCATCGTTCACGGTGTTTTACATGCATCCCTGAGCCTTTTCAAGTTTTACAGGAGTTTCCTTTCTCACAGGTTCACCTTCTCTTAGAGCTGAACATTACAACTCTAGCTCACCCCCGTGACGCGGCAATTGAGGTCGCTGAGACCGAGGGAACAGTGGATTGCCGGGGATCACACAGCTAACTAGGGACTGCCTTGGAATTGCACGCTCTGATTTCTAAGCTCAGTAATTTTTGGCTCTCTCTGAACTTGATTTAGGGATCTCTCGCGTGTTGAAGTTAGAGCATTTGTTCTGGTTAAAGGAAGGCATGTATATTGTTGCTGCTCTTGATTGGAAAGTGATTCTAGGCAAGATTTTGTCAGTTACTGTGGTTTAGAATAATGAAGGTTTTTACCACGAAATTGTAGGTTTTATTGTTCCTCTTGTTTTCCTAGTTTTCTGAGCTCCAAATAATTCTTGCCAGGAAATGAGGGAGTTTAAGTCCCATACATTTCATTCATTCACTGAACACATTTTTTTTTCCTGTTATGTCACATTTCGCCCCTTATCCATTATTATGACTTCTAGAGTATTTGTTTATTCCTTTACTTTTTATTCCTTGAGTTTTTGTTTGTTTGTTGCTCCTTTGTCTTAGAAGGCAAAGGTCAAGGGTAGGAGTGTAGCATAATCTGCAACTTGGGTTTGGAGTTAGTGTGGGTTGCAGTCCATTTCTGCACTGTCTAGATTTGGAGATTTGAGGGTAGGTTACATAATCTTGTGACCAGGTTTCTTAACTATAAAATGAGGATAAGGAGAGTATATCTAATGGGGTTGTTGTGAGGATTTAATTAGTTAATACAATCCTTGGCACATATTAATGTTCAATAAAGTAAGCTTCTTTATTATTCTTAGTATATGTATTTTCAGCTATTTGAGAGTTATTCTGTTTCCTGGGCTTTAGAAGAACTGAACCAGTTCCTTGTAGGTTGAGAACTATCAGAACTATCTGGGTATGCAGACAGAACTGAGTCAATTCATGTGAACTTCCTAAAAGAGAAAAAAAATGTTCTTTGTATATGAATAATACATGTTGGTTATAAAAACATTAGAAATCCATGTGGGTGTGAATTTTTAAAGTCTGTATTTATATAGGTACTAGAGGCCCAGTGCACAAAATTCCCCTCAGCCCAGCCTTCACCCTCTCCAATCTGGGACCCCTTGGGGGATGTCCAACTGCCGGTTTAGGCCCGATCCCCAGGGCCTAAACCGGCAGTCGGACATCCCTCTCACAATCCTGGACCACTGGCTCCTAATTGCTCACCTGCCTGCCTGCCTGGTTGCCCCCAACTGCCCCCCTCGCTGGCCTGGTTGCCCCATGCAACCTGCTTGTTCAGTCATTTGGTCCTAACCTCCCTGCCAGCCTGGTCGTAGGCAGCCATCTTGTGAGGGTGTGAGGGTTAATTTGCATATTACCTCTTTATTATATAGGATTGGTGATTACTTGTAAATGTCCTCAAAATTTGTGTTATGTCGGTAAATCAATGTATAAGCTTTGCTTCAAATGTGAGAGACATGGACACATTACATACAACATATTAACTTAAATTCAGTCTTTGACTCTGGCATATGCATGAGGACTATGGATAAATGCAGCTGGGAACTCACCAGAAATCTGGACTCAAGGACATCTCTGATCCAGTTAAACAGGAGGCAAACTCTTGGCTACCCTGGGCCATGATGATGGCCATCAAGGTTGGAATGTCCCATTTTAAATCAGAAGTCATACATAGACAAATGTAAAACCACAAAAAGCAGTGTGCCTTAATGAATTACAATTTAGGTTGGAAAGATGTTCTCAGGAGCACTCACACAAGTGAACAGTAACTCGTTACCTCCTCTCTGCATAGAATTGACCCTGCTTTCTAAAATGTAGTTTGGAAAAAGAGCAACAAGGTACATAAAACAATAAATGCAAGTTATATGCTGTTCTTATTTTGTCTGTACTGTATGCCTATCTTATCAACACTTTATATCTAATAAGCATTCAGTGACTTATTCTGTTAAAGTTCATACAGAGAAGGAGCAGGAGAGGCTGGAATTGTCTTGTTGGCTTTCAAGATAGGAGCTTTATAAAGCCTAGTGAGCAGAAGGAAGAGGGGGTCATTTATGTTAAGAAAAAAAAAAATCCCCAAGCCCACAGTTTTTTATCCCTGCCTGTCAGATAGTCTTAGTCTCCATAATTTGTAAATTCTTTGTATTTCTTTACTTCATAGTAGTATTGTATTTTGGTTTTAGGAACAAAGAGGTTAACAAGGAGGTTAGCTACTACAGAGTTTTCAATACAAATTATTGTAGTGTTTTCACAGATGGAGCCTAGCAAGTTGGTTCAGTAGGACTCTGATGTTGAATATGTTCAGATATACCATAGCTCAAAATCAAATGATAAACTTGGAAACATAACTTTATAAATCCATCGTGACATATATAGCGCTGTCCTTAACACCATTACTATTATAGGAATTCACTTTTATCTTTATGATTTTTGTGTATGAAGTAATTTTTTAATAAAAATATTTATTTTTTAAAAAAGAAATCTATGTTCATTGTAGAAGAGCAAAAAATACAGACAAATCCCCTAAAACATAATCTTCCCATACAAACTCATAATTGTCAACTTTTTGGTGTTAATCCTATCAGATTTTATAATATATATTATTTATTTTTTTAATGCAAACACATATTTCTTTTTTTAAATTGGGAGTCATTTGTGTTTTATAATTTATTCTGACTTAGCCTATTACAAACATATTAACCCTTTGCACTCGCTTGCTTTTTTCAAAGAGCTGCTACCGATGCTAACTGTGTCGAGTCACACTCGACATCCGAGTGCAAAAGGTTAACATAGTGATAAATATTGTTATACATGATTATTTTAAACTAGAGGCCTATTGCACAAAGATTCGTGCAATAGGCCTTCCTTCCCTTGACTGCCGGCACTGGTTTTCCTCTGGCACCTGGGACCCGGGCCGCAGCAGAGTCAAGCCTTCAGCCGTCAGCCTTCAGGCTTGGCTCTGGCCGCAGCAGAGCCAAGCCTTCAGCCTTCAGTGGAGCCTTCAGTCTTCAGTCTTCACTCCATGCCTGCTTATGCAAATTAACCTGCCATTTTGCTGGGTTAATTTGCATACTCCTGATTGGCTGGGGGCGTTGCGGAGGTACGGTCAATTTACATCTTTCTCTTTTATTAGTGTAGATAGGCATTAAGTTCATATATTTACCTATATAATATATATTTTACCCATTTTCCATTCTTGGATATTCAGGTTGTCTATTTTTAAATATATAAAGAGTGCAATAAATATCTATCAGCATTTTGGTGATTTTTTTTTTTTTTTTATATATTTTTATTGATTTTTTACAGAGAGGAATTGAAAGGGATAGAGAGATAGAAACATTGATGAGAGAGAAACATCAATCAGCTGCCTACTGCACACCTCCCACTGGAGATGTGCCCGCAACCAAGGTACGTGCCCTTGACCGGAATCGAACCTGGGACCCTTCAGTCCGCAGGCTGACGCTCTATCCACTGAGCCAAACCGGTTTCGGCGCATTTTGGTGATTTTTAAGATTATATTCTTCGGGTACAATAGAACTGATGATTTTGGGGTTGGGAAATACAGAACTGGGGCTTCAACTGAGAAATATGGTATTAAGGGAAAAACTATATAATGGTTCAGGCCTTGAACTAGGTGTTAACTTTGGGAAATTATTAACTACTTTGAACCTGCAGCAGGCTAGTTTGACCCTGAGAACATTGTGATCCTATTGCGTATTAAAGAATTTAGCAATAAAATTCCAGAACAATTATAACTTAATCGTTGGGAAGACCTAGTCAACCACGGGTGCTTCCCTTCCCCCTGGGAATATTCTGCAGTATCTGAAGACATTTTTAGTTGTCATAACCAGGATAAAGAGGGTGTTACTAGTATCTAGTGGGTAAAGGCCAGGGATGCTGCTAAACATTTTACAATGCACAGGACAGCCCTCACAATTATCTTGCCCCATATGTCAATAATACTGCTGTTGAGAAACCCTGAACCAAAGCAACTTGTTTGTCAGAGCTACAAGTCATGAATTATGAGCTCATTTGATAGTTTTGAATATCCTAAAGTATGTATATTCTGTAATTTATAATTTTGAGTGGATTAGGAGCATTAAAAGCACATTTTAGATGGGCTACCACAGATGTATCTGAGATATGTAACTGATAAAAGTGTTTTTGAGACTGGTAAAGATCTTAACAATGTAACAACTTTAAAATATCTAAGGAAAATATACAGATTTCTCATGGGTTAGCTAACAATGAAATAAAAACTATCAGTCATAAAAATTAAGAATTATTAGTCACCAACAATATTAAATAAAATTCTGACAATGCTATGTACTGAAAAATTTGTTATTGATTAAACATTGATGAAAGATTAAAATCTTTTTGGTATTCAACCCATGTTGATGGCCACAAAGGAAAATAGAGTTTTAGATGAAATACTTAGTAAAATTTTATATGGACAAAAAGTTATTCACTCTAAAATAATCCTATCTAATAAAAGGGTAATATGCAAATTAATTGTCACTCCATCACAAAGATGGCAGTGCCCATAGCCACAAGATGGCGGCACCCACTCCTCTTAGCCCCGCCAGAGTCCCCCAGTCCAGGGGGGGTGGCTGCTGAGAGCAGGCAGCGTGAGCGGCCTGGCAGAATGCTTGCTTCATTGCTGCGCCCAGCTTGGGCCGGCCCCCCAGAGCCAGAGCGGACACGGACAGGGATGGGGGCCGGCCCGCAGCCTCCACGGCTGAGCACAGGCCCGGAGAGGAGACGGCGGGCCCGCCTCCCACGGAATCGGCGCAGGTCCCTCCCACCTCCTGCGGAATCGGCACGGGTCCCTCCCACCTGCAGAAGCGGCGCAGGTCCCTCCCACAGTCAGTGTGGGAAATCTTTTACCACTAGTGAAGGCCTCTGTTGTCATCAGAGACTTCACAATGGAGAAAGACCTTGTGAATGCAGTCAGTGTGGGAAATATTTTCCCTATAAGAGTAGCCTGCAGAATCGGCGCGGGTCCCTCCCACCTCCTGCGGAATCGGCCCAGGTCCCTCCCGGCTCCTGCAGAATCGGCACAGGTCCCTCCCAGCTCCCGTGGAAGCAGTGAGGTTCCTGGTGGCGTGCTGTGGTTCCCGCCGGCTCCCGCGGAAGCGGCGGGCGGCCTACTGCGCGTGATATCGCACGATGGGCTACTAGTGCTTTAATAAAATGTACTGTATAAAAATTGGTAGTGGAATCCTTTGGCTTAATTTTTTTCTGAAAGCTAATTACTTGATGAAAATTTATGAATGTTAATATTATTCTGATTACAATGTTTGTTTTCAGAATATCCACAGGGGAAAATGTCCTATATTGCTCTTTGAGCATTTATCTTCTTTGTAAAATAGGAATAGTTACATTTGCTTTGCCTGCCTTTACCTTATAAAAAACTAGAGGCCCGGTGCACAAAATTCGCACACTCTGGGGGGAGGGTGGGGAAGGTCCCTCATCCCGGATTATGAGAGGGGGCAGACCAGGCCGAGGGACCCCACCCGTGCACGATCAGGGCCAGGGAGGGACACGGGAAGTTGGCCAGCCAGGGAGAGACCACAAGAGGGCTCCAGGGTGTGTCCAGCCCGTCTCGCTCAGTCCCTATTGGCCAGACCTCAGCAGCAAGCTAACCTACCATTTGGAGTTTTGCCCCCTGGTGGTCAGTGCACATCACAGCGACTGGTCGACCGGTCGACTGTCTGCCCCCTGGTGGTCAGTGCACGTCACAGCGACTAATCAACCAGTCGACTGCCAGCCCCCTGGTGGTCAGTGCACGTCATAGCGAGTGGTTTAGCAGCCTTAGCATATTATTAGCATACTAGAGGCCCAGTGCACGAAATTCGTGCACGGCGGGGGGTTGTCCCTCAGCCCAGCCTGTACCCTCTCCAATCTGGGACTCCTCGAGGGATGTCCGACTGCCCTGGGATCGGGCCTAAACGGGCAGTCGGACATCCCTCTCATAATCCAGGACTGCTGTCTCCCAACTGCTTGCCTGCCTGCCTTCCTGATTGCCCCTAACTGCTTCTGCCTGCCAGCCTGATCACCCCCTAATCACTCCCATGCCAGCCTGTTTGCCCCCAACTTCCCTCCTCTGCTGGCCTGGTCACCCCTAACTGCCCTCTCCTGCAGGGTTGATCACCTCCAACTGCCCTTCCTTGCAGGCCTGATCCCTCTCAACTGCCCTCCCTTGCAAGCCTGGTCCCTCTCAACTGCCCTCCCTTGCAGGCAGGGTGCCTCCCAACTACCCTCCCTTGCAGGCTGGGTGCCTCCCAACTGCCCTCTCCTGCTGGCCATCTTGTGGTGGCCATCTTGTGTCCACATGGGGGCAGGATCTTTGACCACATGGGGGCAGCTATATTGTGTGTTGCAGTGATGATCAATCTGCATAGTTCTCTTTTATTAGATAGGATAGAGGCCTGGTACAGGGGTGGGGGCCAGCTGGTTTGCCCTGAAGGGCGTCCCTGATCAAGGTGGGGTTCCCTTGGGGCGTGGGGCGGCCTGAGCTAGGGGCCTGTGGTGGTTTGCAGGTGGGCCACGCCCCCTGGGATGCAAGCGGAGACCCTGGTATCTGGAATTTATTTTCCTTCTACAACTGAAACTTTGTAGCCTGGAGCAGAGCCAAGCCTGGGGCTCCCTCCGAGGCCCGAATCCATTTGTGTTGGGGTTATAATTGAAACTTTGTTGCCTTGAGTGGGTGGGCCCGGCCAGGGTGTGCGGAAAGCTTTGCTACCCCTGTTGCTGGCGGCAACCCTGGCCTGCTCTCTCAAGCTCCATTCTGCCGCCATTTGTTTGAATTTGTTTACCTTCTATAATTGAAACTTTGTAGCTTGAGTGGAGGCTTAGGCCTGCAATGGCTGGCAGAAAGCTTGGCTTCCTCTGTTACCTAGGGAACCTTGCTCTCTGTGGCTGTAGCCATCTTGGTTTGGGTTAATTTGCATACTCGCTCTGATTGGATGGTGGGTGTGGCTTGTGGGCATGGCTTGTGGGTGTGTCGGAGGTATGGTCAATTTGCATATTTGTCTATTATTAGATTAGATTATGCTTTGATTGGTTGACCAGACAACCAGACATGTAGCATATTAGGTGTTTATTATATAGGATGATTAGCTAGCAATCATTTGATTTTAAGTGACAGATATGTGCACAGAAAAATGCATTGTTTGGTTCACAAAGGTGGTGGGTCCAATGGCTTTAGACCAGGCTAGATGCAGGATGTCAAATAGCTTAGGGCTTGGGCTCTCTCTGCTTTCCCCATGGTCTTCCTGCATTTCATTCTCCACTTATAAGATCTACTGTTTTTGTTCTGCTCGTTTAAATGTCTAGCAGGCTTTTTTCAAGTGGTAGCAGTGATAGCCTTTCGGACCAAGACTTTCATTGTCCTTACAATTCACAGTGTCAGAAGAAGAGAGAACTTTTTTTCCTGTGAGCTCTGACAAAAATCCTGGAGAGAACTTTTATGGGCCACGTTCATGTGCCCATCTCTAAAATGTGGCCTGAGGGTGGAATGTTCTTGTGCAGGGTACTTACTTTTGGAGTTTTAGGTTTAGGAATAAAGGTTGGGATGAGTGGTATAAACTCTACTCAAACCAAATGGGGTGGGTTCTCCACTGGAGGAAAGATTCTGTCAGAAGAAAGGGGAAAGCTCTGGCCGGTTTCGCTAAGTGGTTAGAGTGCCAGCCTGAGGACCAATGGGTCCGGGTTCGGTTTCCAGTCAAGGGTGTGCAGGCCTGATCCCAGTCTGGGTCCAGGTGTGTTCAGGAAGTAACTGATTGATCTGTCTCACAACTATGTTCCTCTCTCTTTCTCTCTCTCTCTCTCTCTCTCTCTCTCTCTCTCTCTCTCTCTCTCTCTCTCCTCTTTCCTCCCTTCCACTCTCTCTAAATATCAATGGGGAAAAAAATCCTTGGATGAGGATTAATAAAAAAAATAAGTTAACAAAAAAAAAAAGAAAGAAAGAGGAAAGAATATCAGGTATGTAAAACAAAACAGCTGTTTATTAAAATTACCTAAAATCAAGTGAATAATGTCTAAATGGGTTTGGTGGAGATTAAGTGTTACATAAAAGATTCTATTAATTATCTTGTATATAGAAATTTTTCTATAAACCTTTAGATAAATCCTCTTAAATTAGAATTATTGTATGTGATAAAATCAAGCCTTGTTATTTTAAATGTGGTCTTAAATTTCATTTGGAAGGTTTTATCTTTTGGATTCTTTTCATTTTTTTTTTTTTTTTAAGTCCTCAAGGAGTGAGGATATTTTTTCCATTGAATTTTTTTTTTTTTTAGAGAGAGTGGAAGGGGGGTGGTGTTGTGGGGGATAGAGAGAGAGAGAGAAACATCGATATGAGAAAGACACATTGATTGGTTGCCTCCCACATGCACCCACACCGGGGCGGAGATTGGATTTTCAACCCAGGTATGTGCCCTTGACCGAAATCAACCAAGACCTCTGGTGCACAGGCTGACGCTGTAACCACTGAGACATGCCACCCAGGGCTAGAGTCTTTTCAGTGTTTTTAATTCTCAAGTACATATGCTTCATGCCTGAATAAAATATATAATTTAATTTATTGTTAGTAGTGTTTATGTGACAGTGTGTATACTGTACAGCAAGCATGTAAAACTCAAAGGCTAATGGGCCAAATAAACAAGGTTTAAGTTTATGTGGGTCACAAAAGAACAAAAGCTTCAATTTTCATAGAAACGTAGGTTTATTTCAATAGAGACACGCTGAATACAAAGGGCTGAAATAAATGAGAAATCGTTAACATATTAATATTTTTCTTGAACATTAACTTACCAGACACTGAGTAACTGCACAAATTAGTAAGCATAACGCAAATGAACCTATTTTTTTGGTTCTCCGAAAGCAAAATATTTCCTGTTGCATACACCAAACAAGTCAGTCCAAGACTAATGATGTGGCAATCGGCTGCTAAAATATTCGCTGTTAGTATTAGTGGAGAGAAATGGTGCACCTGTGTGTAAGGCATGTAAGGGAAATGAATGCAACACAATTATAGTAATCAGTCATTAGCGAACGTTGTAGTTCATTATTAATTATGTATAACAGGATATTGTAAAAATTAAGTTACAAAATTTTTATTTTTTTATTATTTTTTGTGTCTGTTTACATATTTTATTATTTTTTAATATTTCAAGAAAAATGATCTTAATATTACATGCAATAAACCTTATTATCTCAAGAAAAACAATTTTAAATATAATGTTAAGTGCAATAAATACCAATTATTCAAGAAAAACAATCTTAAATATATTACATGCAATAAACATTAATATTTCAAGAATAAACGGATTGTAAGTATAATAATATTTCCAAAACTCTACTAACATAGTATGATATCACAAAAGTTGTAGGAAATATTAAAAATCTGCAAATAACAGGATTACTTCTATTATATTCTAAAACTAGAGGCCCAGTGCACGAAATTCGTGCACTGGGAGGGGTGTCCCTCAGCCCAGCCTGCACCCTCTCCAATCTGGGACCCCTCGGGGGATGTCCAACTGCCGGTTATTGGGCCTAAACCGGCAGTCAGACATCCCTCTCACAATCCGGGACTGTTGGCTCCCAACTGCTCACCTGCCTGCCTGCTTGCCTGCCTGCCTGATTGCCCCTAACCGCTTCTACCTGCCAGCCTGATCGCCCCCTAATCACTCCTCTGCCAGCCTGATCGACACCTAACTGCTCCCCTGCTGACCCGATCGCCCTTAACTGCCCTCCTCTGCCAGCCTGGTTGCCCCTAACTGCCCTCCCCTGCTGGCCTGGTTGTCCCTAACTGCCCTCCCCTGCCGATCCGGTCGCCCCCAACTGCCCTGCCCTGCCCTGCCGGCCCAGTCATCCCCAACTGCCCTCCCCTGCTGGCCTGTTCGCCCCCAACTGCCCTCCCTTGCTGGCCATCTTGTGGTGGCCATCTTGTGATGACATGGGGGTGGCCATCTTGTGACCACATGGGCATGGCCATCTTGTGACCACATGGGAGCAGACATCATGTGACCACATGGGGGTGACCATCTTGTGCGAGGGCTTGATGGTCAATTAGCATATCACCTCTTCATTATATAGGATATTGTTTTTCTCTGGCTCTATTTTTGTTCAGTTTATGTTTTTCATTATATTTCACAAATGAGTGAGATCATGTGATATTTATCTTTCTCCAGCTGGCTTATTTCACTTAGCATGATACTCTCCAGTATCTAGGTTGCAGGTTCCATCCTCTCATGAGGAAGGCAACCAATCAATGTATCTCTAACATTGATGTCCCCCCTCCCCCCTCTCCATGAGGATTAACAAATAAACAAAACCAAAAAGAATGGCTTCAAGATTTCTGGTTTGAGTAACTGGAAGGATTACATTGCCATTAGCAGAACTGTGGAATATTGTGTGGATGGAGCACATTTTGTGGTAAGATCAGAAGTTCAGTTTTTTGTTTTATTTTCAGAGAGGAAGGGAGAGGGAGAGAGAGATATAAACATCAGTGATGAAAGAGTCATCGATCGGTTGCCTCCTGCACACCCCCCATTGGGGATTGAGCCCACAACCTGGATATGTGACCCGACTGGAATCAAACCACGAGCTCTGGGTTCATAGGTCGACGCTCAGCCATTGAGCCATGCTGGCCGGCTAGACAGTTTTGAATGTTAAGTCTAAGTTGACTATTAGGTATCTCATTGTCTGTTGGTGTGGATGTTTGGAGTTCTGTGGTCTGGGTTAGAGATATAAACTTGGAATCAGCAATATATATTAGTTGCACTTAAAAGCATAAGACTGGGTGAACACATCAAGGAGAAGTTATAGATAACAAAGAAAAGAGGCTAGAACTGGGCCTGTGCACCCAATGTTAAGAAATTGAGAAGAGGAAGAGAAAGCAAAGATGACTTGAGAAGTCAGAATGAGAATCATTGATTGGCTGCCTCTTGAACTGAAAATAGAGGAGATGAGGGAGCAAGGAGGAGAAGGAAAGGGCATGGAGAGTGAGGTGGAATATCCTATTGTGAGTCTTGACAGGAGACAGGGCCCTGAGTCCACTCGAGAAATCACAGGGACCTGCCGCTTGGCAGCGAGGCTGTGGACAGTAACTTAGGTTTGGCTAATTAAATGCCCCTACCCATGACTGAATCATGAGGGAGTTACACAGAGGCTGCTGGAGCAGTTCGCTTATGGCAGTGTTCTTATAAGAAGCTAGAGGCCCGGTGCACGAAATTCGTGCACGGAGGGGGGTTGTCCCTTAGCCCAGCCTGTACCCTCTCCAACCTGGGACCCCTTGAGGGATGTCCGACTGCCTGTTTAGGCTCGATCCTGGTGGGATCGGGCCTAAACGGGCAGTCGGACATCCCTCTCACAATCCAGGACTGCTGGCTCCCAACTGCTTGCCTGCCTGCCTTCCTGATTGCCCCTAACCACTTCTGCCTGCCAGCCTGATCACCCCCTAACCACTCTGCTGCCAGCCTGTTTGCCCCCAACTTCCCTCCTCTGCCAGCCTGGTCACCCCTAACTGCCCTCTCCTGCAGGGTTGATCACCTCCAGCTGCCCTCCCTTGCAGGCTTGGTCCCTCACAACTGCCCTCCCTTGCAGGCTGGGTGCCTCCCAACTGCCCTCTCCTGCTGGCCATCTTGTGGTGGCCATCTTGTGTCCACATGGGGGCAGCTATATTGTGTGTTGCAGTGATGATCAATCTGCATAGTACTCTTTTATTAGATAGGATAGAGGCCTGGTACAGGGGTGGGGGCCAGCTGGTTTGCCCTGAAGGGTGTCCCAGATCAGGTGGGGGTTCCCTTGGGGTGTGGGGCGGCCTGAGCTAGGGGCCTGTGGTGGTTTGCAGGCCGGCCACGCCCTCTGGCAACCCAAGCAGAGGCCCTGGTATCTGGAATTTATTTTCCTTCTACAATTGAAACTTTGTAGCCTGGAGCGGAGCCAAGCCTGGGGCTCCCTCTGAGGCTGGCAGCCATTTGTGTTGGGGTTATAATTGAAACTTTGTTGCCTTAAGCGGGTGGGCCCGGCCAGGGTGTGTGGAAAGCTTTGCTTCCCCTGTTGCTGGCGGCAACCCTGGCCTGCTCTCTCAAGCTCTATCCTGCCGCCATTTGTTTGAATTTGTTTACCTCCTATAATTGAAACTTTGTAGCTTGAGTGGAAGCTTAGGCCTGGCAAGGGCAGGCGGAAAGCTTGGCTTCCTCTGTTACCTAGGAAACCTTGCTCTCTGTGGCTGTAGCCATCTTGGTTTGGGTTAATTTGCATACTCTCTCTGATTGGATGGTGGACGTGGCTTGTGGGCGTGGCTTGTGGGTGTGTCGGAGGTATGGTCAATTTGCATATTTGTCTATTATTAGATAGGATGCTTCTGAAGACTTTAGACTAAAGATGAAGAATCATGATTTCTGCAGCTTAAGATAGTGTTTTTACAGGTTTGAAAAATATCAAACTAAAATAGGAAAAAGTTGTCCTCTGCTCCTGGTGTCTCACGGTGGATTTAGTGTTGCCAGGGGCAGTATCTCAGTGTGTTTCTCCTGGGAAGTGACTTTGACTGTGTTTCCTATTGCCTTCCTGCTGTGCTTTGGACTAGTTTCTGAGCCTAGGTCTCTTCAGTGACCCATGATTCTGTGAGTTATTTCATATAATTGCTGTAACAGAACCTTTTACTAAGCTACTTTGAGATGGCGTTTCTGTTACAGTAGTTATATGAAGGAGATCACAGAAACCAAGGTTACTTAGAGTCAAGATTAAATGAAATAACATAAATAATGTATGTATAGCCCTAGCCGGTTTGGCTCAGTGGATAGAGTGTCCGCCCGCGGGCTGAAGTGTCCTGGGTTCGATTCTGGTTAAGGGCATGTACCTCGGTTGCAGTCTGGACCCTGGTCGGGGCATGTATAGGAGGCAACCAATCGATGTGTCTCTCTCACATCAGAGTTTCTCTCTGTCTCTCCCCTTCCCTTCCACACTCTATCCTATATAATAAGAGAGGAATATGCTAATTATCCATTACGCCCTGAGGCGTAATGACCAACCACATGAAGACCAGATCACGGATCTGCAGGAGGTTGGGGCAGCGAACTACAAGCGGTTGGCAGGGGAGAGCTATAGGAGGGAGCAGGGCAGCAAGCTATGAGGGGGAGGTGCGGGGGGAGCTCCAGGAGGGCGGGGCAGCGAGCTAGGAGCAGCAGAGAGCTACCAGCAGTGGTGGGCGGGTGGCCAGCTGAGGCAAGCGGCAGCAAGCTACTCGCGCACGGATTCGTGCGCAGGGCTACTAGCCTCAAATAAATAAATAATGTATCTATAACAATATTTGCTACTAGCCTCAAATAAATAAATAATGTATCTATAACAATATTTGCCAAATAGCCAGTACTCAGTAAGTCCTCAGTTAGCTGATTAGACTAGTTCAGAGGAAAATTCTTTTGATTTGTACAAGTGAACCCTAAATATACATCTTCTGTATTAGAAAGTATACTTGGGTTTTACACAGTGTTTCTACATTTCTGTCAATTTACAACATACCTGTAATACATTTGTTCATCTACTAAAACTATTTTCCACACAGATTTACAAAATCTTTATTTGTAAAATCTGTCTCATGGTTTTATTTTGGGAATGTGTGAAGTACTTAGAAGATAGTAATCATTTAACAAGTGTTGACTGTTGTTATTATTACCATGATTTAAGGCCTTAGTCTCCAGGATATCTTACTGGCTCAAAACCCGGCAGTGTGAAAAGATGTGTCACAGCTTCTTTTACTGAGTCTTTGAGCCCTTTCCAAATGAAGTTCCAGGTGCAGATGGTATCAATATGCCTATTTTGCTGTTGGAGAGAGCAAAACAGAGATTGTTCAATTTAGTCCGGCACTTTAGAAGATAAGCCAGAAATTAATGTTATTTAAAAAAAATTAGAACCATGTAGAAGTTATTGAGAACTTTTGCTCTGTTTTGTTTCATGTAGAATTCTTAGCATGTATGCCACTGGGCTTTTGTTCATTTTATGGACCTAGAAATATTTAATTTTGGGGTTATGTTGCTAGCGAACTTGAAGTTGTATGTTGCGAAAATAAGAACCTAAAAAGATTGAAGATATGCCTTAACCCCTGTGGATGCTTTGGATGATCCTAAACAAAATACTTCCTTCTGTATGGTTATTGACTCTATTAGTATTGCTATTAATGAGAACATAAAGCTGGCTAATATGCATATTTTATTGTATTTCACCTTTTTTGCTAATGTAGCATTTAAAATGTGAATTTCACTGATGTTTCACTTCTTTCCAGAACTTGTACTTTTGATAGAAGTTCAGAGCAGCGGTCACCAATCTTTTGGACCTCACGGACCACCAGTGGTCTGTGGACCACCGGTTGGCGACCGCTGGTTTAGAGTATAGCGTTTATGTGCTTGACAGAGACTGATGTGTGGTACATTTTGTAATATCCCTCTCTGTAGGTCAGGAGAATCATTGCTGGGGAAGGCGCAGCGTATGGTTTTCTCACTTGTCTCTTGTAATGCTTGTGTTTCTTTATTCTTTTTAGGTGACACAGTTAGTATTGGAGATGTATCCTACAAGTTGAAAACTCCTAAGAGCCCGGAACTTGTGCCACAGAACTACAGTAAGGAAGTTATTTATGAATTAATAATTTTTAACTTTTCATTAGGTGAATTTTTAAACATATACAAAACTAAAGAGAATAATATAAACCTGGTGTACATATCATTTAGGTTTAGCATTTATCAGCATATGCCAGTTTTCTTTTACCTGACTCCCAGTTTTTTGTTCTGGAGTATTTAAAACCTGTCCCAGACAGTGTATCACTTCATCCATGAATATATTAGTAAAACTTTTATTTTTTTATATACTACTAGAGGCCTGGTGCACGAAATTCGTGCACAGGGCGGGGAGTCCCTCAGCCCAGCCTGCACACTCTCGCAATCCAGAACCCCTTGTGGGATGTGTATATCCGACTGCCGGTTTAATCGGACATACCTCTCGCAATCCGGGACCACTGGCTCCTAACCACTTGCCTACCTGCCTGCCTGATCGCCCCTAACCACTCTGCCTGATCATCCCTAACCACTTGCCTGCCTGCCTGCCTGATGGTCCCTACTACTCGCCTGCCTGCCTGATTGCCCCTAACCACTCTGTCTGCCTTCCATGATCGTCCCTAACCCCTCTGCCTGCCTACCTGATGGCCCCTAACCACTCGCCTGCCTGCCTGATTGCCCCTAACTATTTGCCTGCCTGCCTGATCACCCCTAACCACCTCTGCCTTGGCCCCCGCTGTAGTGGCTTTGTCCAGAAGGATGTCAGGAAGGTTGTTTGGCTGTCTGGTCTAATTAGCACATTATGCTTTTATTAGTATAGATTATTTCTTTTTTAATTAGGATAGATTTACATACAATAAAATGCACAGCATTCATTTTGTTTAGTTTTGATAATGTTATAAACCTGCATAACCACCAAGATTATGTTCATCACTGAGTGTTCTTTTGTGCCCCTTTCCATCTACTCTGCCTTGGAAACCACTGTTCTGTTTTCTACTATGACAGATTAGTTTTGCCTGTTCTTCAGCTGTATATAAATATAATTCTGTAGCATGGTATTTGTGTGTGTGTGTGTGTGTGTGTGTGTGTCTGTGTGTAACTGTCTTCTTCCCATCAAGGTAATGATTTTTAGGTTCATCCATGTTGCTGTACCTATCAGTTTGTTTTTATTGCTGAGTATTATTCTGTTGTATAAATATACCACATTTTGTTTATCTGTTCTCCAGTTGATGGACATTTAAATAGTTTCCATTTTTAGACTGTTATGAATAAGGTGCTATAAACATTTCTGTACAATTATGTGGTCATAAGTTTTCACTTCTCTTGAGTAAATAGGGGTTGAATTGAGGTGTCATAGGATAGATGCCTGTTTAACTTTATAAGATACTGCCAAACAGTTCTACAAAGTAGTTGTGCCATTTTACCCTTTGAGTATGTAACTAGGAGTGGAATTGCTAACTCCATGTTTAATGTTTTGAGGAATTACCACACTGTTTTCCAAGCAAGGTGCACATATTACATTCCCACCAACAATGTATGAGGGTTCCATTTTCTCCCCATCTTCACTACATTTGTTTGTTTTATTATAGCCATCTATCTTTGTGGGTGTGAAGTGATATTGCTGTTTTGATTTGCAGTCCACTAATGACTCACAGTCACTTCTTTGCTCTAAATAAAATTCCTTACATGACTAATATCTTAGGAACAAAAGTCAATCCTTACTTTTCATGATCAAGTCTTAGCCTCATCTTTTGCCACTTTCCTTCCCCTATTCTATGTTTCAGTCATTGGGCACAATACAGAATTCCTTTTTGTTCATTCTTCATATTCTTCCTCTAGACTACGTACTCCTTGAGGGAGAATATCTCACTTTCATCTAACATAAATTCTCATTTATTTTACCTCCCCAATGGCTCTGTAATCTGTCTTCCCTACTCTGTTCCATTTTTCTTTTACTGTATTTTGTTTAAAATATATTTTTTTATTGATTTCAGAGAGGAAGGGAGAGGGAGATATATATATATATACACACACATCAGTGATGAGAGAGAATCATTGATTGGCTGCCTCTTGAACTGAGGATAGAGCCCGCCACCCAGGCATGTGCCCTGACTGGGAATCAAACCGTGGCCTGCTGGTTCATAGGTTGACTTGACACTCAACCACTGAGTCATACCAGTTAGGCTCTTTTACTCTACTTTAAAAAAAAATCTTTTTTGTTGAAAGTCTCCTTTCCCCCCCACATTGACCTCTCCCAGCCCACTGCCACTCCCAGGACAGGCCCTCTCCCCCTTATTGTCTGTGTCCATTGGTTATGTTTATATGCATGCATACAAGTCTTTTGGTTGATCTCTTACCCCCCTCCTCTCCTCTGCCTTCCCTCTGAAGTTTGATAATCTGTTTGATTCTTCTGTGTCTCTGGATCTATTTTTGTTCATCAGTTTATGTTGTTCATTATATTCCACAAATGAGTGAGATCATGTGATACTTATCTTTCTTCAGCTGGCTTATTTCGCTTAGCATAATGCTTTCCATGTCCATCCATGCTGTTGCAAATGGTAAAAGTTTCTTCTTTTTTTACAGCAGCATAGTATTCCATTGTGTAGATATACCACCGTTTTTTAATCCACTCATCTGCTGATGGGCACTTAGGCTGTTTCCAAATCTTAGCTATTGTAAATTTTTCTGCTATGAACATAGGGGTGTATATATCCTTTCTATTGGTGTTTCTGATCTCTTGGGATATAGTCCTAGAAGTGGGATTACTGTGTCAATTGGGAGTTCCATTTTTAATTTTTTGATGAAACGCTACATTGTTTTCTACAGTGGTTGCACCAGTCTGCATTCCCACCAGTACTTGTCATTTGTTGATTTGTTGATGATAGCCATTCTGACAGGTGTGAGATGGTATCTCATTGTCATTTTGATTTGTATCTCTTGAATAATTAGTGACTTGGAGCATGTTTTCATATGTCCACTTTTGAAAAGTGTCTATTTAGGTCCTTTGCCAATTTTTTGATTGGATTGTTCATCTTCCTTTTGTTAAGTTGTATGAATTCCCTATAAATTTTGGAGATTAAACCCGTATCAGATGTAACATTGGCAAATATGTTCTCCCATGCAGTAGGCTCTCTTGTTGTTTTACTCTGCTTTTTTTTTTTTTTTAATATATATTATTGATTTTTTTACAGAGAGGAAGAGAGAGGGATAGAGAGTTAGAAACATCAATGAGAGAGAAACATCGATCAGCTGCCTCCTGCACACCCCCTACTGGGGATGTGCCCGCAACCAAGGTACATGCCCTTGACCGGAATCAAACCTGGGACCCTTGAGTCTGCAGGCCGATGCTCTATCCACTGAGCCAAACCGGTTTCGGCTACTCTGCTTGAGATATTTTCTTAGTGGTCCACTCAAGGATTACAATTAACAATTTAACTTAAAACAAACTTGTTCAGATTAATACTAACTTAAATTCATTCAATAGTATACAAAAACTTTGCTCTGTTCCCTTTCCACTTCCTTTGTGCTATCATTGCTATACTAATTACTAGTAGCCCTGCGCATGAATCCATGCACTAGTAGCTCTCTGCGGGGCCTGGCCCTCTGTGCCTGCTGCCCAGAGGCTCTCTGTGGCCCAGAGGCCCATCTGTGGCTGGGTGAGGAATGCTTGCCTCGTCGCTGGGGTGACAACACAAGCGTTCCGCGCCCCGGCCTGGCCAGAGGCCGCAGTGACAAAGCAAGCATTCCGCCAGGCCACTCACGCTGCCCACTCTCAGTGCTGTCCCCCTGGGACTGGGGGACTCCGGCAGGGCTGAGAGGACTAGGCACCGCCATTTTGTGGCTATGGCGCTGCCATCTTTGTGATGGAGTGATGGTTAATTTGCATATTACTCTTTTATTAGATAGGATAGCTTTATTCATTAAAAGTTTACTGGCACAGTTTTATAATTATCATTTTATAAAGCTTGTCTTTTAAGTTAGATACAAGAAGAGTTACAAACAAAAATGTGTTTATGCTGTCTTTCTATTTGCATATGTGCAGTAAAACCTTGATATAATGGACTAATTTGGATGAGGGGGTGTTCGTTAAAGCCAAAAGTTCATTATATAATAAAGTAGTTTTTCCAAACATGTATGTTAAAAATTTGACAAATTAGTTTACTGTTTTTACTTATGTAGAAACATTTGTATAATTATAATTGAGTACGTATGAAAAATTTAATTTCACAGAAAAGTTTTCCATATGTATTACTATAATTTTAAATTTATATTGAATAGGCCTAGTAAATGTGTGCACTCACTATTCACTTCTGGTAAACAAATGCACATGGCTAGGGCGTGGCTTACCAGCACTAGTTAAAACTGCTGCAGAAAGTCCTGCCAAGCAACAACAGAATCAATTAAGGCTTGATGCGGTGTGATCACGTGCTACTTATTCCCTGAACATTATTTATGAGTGGTGACTCTTGGATTTAAATATGTAGACTATAGTTGTAGGTATATAATATTTACTGATGTCCACGAATTACTATAGTGTTTTTTCCAACATATCACCTATTTGCTAAAATTTGTTGAAAATAACAGTGAATTAATAACAAAATAATAACCTGTTAATTTAATTATAAGCAAATCTTGTTTAAAAGCATTTAAAATTAATAGGGTATTAATTTTCACATAAGACATATGGACTGGAAATTTTGTCCATTTAATATGAGGTCCATTAAATTGAGGTCCACAAAATTGAGGATTTGATGTAGTTACTGTTACTGGTATTCTTTCTTTGTGTGGATTTGAGTTACATCTTGTATACTTTAATTTCAGCATGAAGGAAAGACTTCCTTTAGTATTTCTTGTAGGGGAGATCTGCTGGGGATGAGTTCTCTTAGTATTTGTTTATCTGGAAATTTCTTGTTTTGCCTTTATTGTTGGAAAGATAATTTTACTGGATATGGAATTGTTGTTTGACAGTTTTTTTTTCTTTTAGTACTTTGAATATGCCATAATACTGCCTATGGCTTCCATAGTTTCTGATGAGTCATTATCAATTTTATTAAGGATCCTCCTCTATGAGATGCATCACTTTGTGCTATCAAGATCCTCTGTTTGGCTTTGGCTTTTGATAGTTTGGCTATGGTATGTGTGATAACAAATCTCTTTGGGTTTTACCTATTTGGAGGTTGTTGAGCTTCTTGCATGTGCAGATTAATTTTTCCCCATCATTTTGGGGGAGTTGTTTTGGCAATTCTTTATTGTTTCATATAATTTTAAAAAAATTAAATTTGAAACAAGACTAATATATTTGATTTATTACCAAGGTAATCCTAAAAAGGTAATGGTACTTAAGTTACCATGCTTTAGAGAGCAATTTTTAAAATGACCATCATTGTTGGTAGAAAATTATTTTCCTTGTTATTACTTTATTGTTATTTCTTTTTTTTTCTCTTTTTCTTTCTGGGACTCTCATTAGGTGTATGTTAGTATATTAGATGGTGTTCCCATGGATTTCTGAAGCCCTTTTTAATTTTTTTTATTTTCTGTTTCTTAGCCTGGATAATCTTAGTTGACCTATATTCAAGTTTGCTTGCCCACATCTGTTGTTGAGATCCTCTAGTGAATTTTTAAATTTTACTTATTGTACTTTTCAACTTCAGAATTTCTATTTGAATTTTTTAAATAACTTGTTTCTTTTTGTTATTTTCTGGTGAGATATTATTGACAGGCTTTCCTTTAATTTTTAGACATGCTTATTTTTAGTTCTTTGAACATATCTGTAATAGCTAATTTAAAATGTTGTCTACTAAGTCCAATGTCTGGCTTCCTCAAAGATAGCTTTTATTCACTGCCTTTTTTCCTCTATGTAGAGGCTATAATTTCCTATTTCTATGTGTTTCTTATAGACTAGAGGCCCGGTGCATGAAATTCGTGCACTGGGGGAGGAGGGTTGTCCCTCAGCCTAGCCTGTACCCTCTTGGACCCCTCGGGGGATGTCTGGCAGTCGGACATGCCTCTTACAATCCGGGACTGCTGGCTCCTAACCACTCACTTGCCTGCCTGCCTGATTGCCCCTAAGTGCTTCTGTCTGCCAGCCTGATCACCCCCTAACCACTCCCCTGCCGGCCTGATTAACACCTAACTGCTCCCCTGCTGGCCCAATTGCCCCCAACTGCCCTCCCATGCCAGCCTGGTTGTCCCAAACTGTCCTCCCCTGCCGGCCTGATCTCGCCCCCAACTGCCCTCCCCTGCCGGCCTGATCTCGCCCCCAACTGCCCTCCCCTGCCGGCCTGATCTCACCCCCAATTGCCCTCCCCTGCCGGCTTGGTTGCCCCTAACTGCCCTCCCCTGCAAGCCTGATTGCCCCTAGCTGCCCTCCCCTGCCGGCCTGATCTCACCCCCAACTGCTCTTCCCTGCCAGCCTGATCATCCCTAACTGCCTCTGCCTGCCAGATCACCCCTAACTGCCCTCCCCTGCTGGCCTGATCTCACCCCCAGTTGCCCTCCTCTGCTGGCCAATCTGGTTCTGATTGGTTGGTTTCTGTGCCAGTCAGCATCAAAAGCTCCACCTCCTACTCAGCCATTGGCTCCTCACAGTTGACCCAGATTTGGTTCTGATTGGTCAGTTTCTATGCCAGTCAGCTTCAAAAGCTCCACCTCCTAGGCAGCCATTGGCTCCTCACAGTTGACCCAGATTTGGTTCTGATTGGTCAGTTTCTATGCCAGTCAGCTTCTCTGGGCCTATCAACAGGGCCTGATCAGAAAGGTGGGGCTGATCAGCAGCCCTGGTGGAGGCCTAGAGAGAAATGGAGGCGCGGCTGCTGACCAGGCCTGGAAAGAAAGAGAGAGGCAAGTGCTGATCAACAGCTGCCACAGAGGCTATGGTTCAGACCCTGTTTCTCTTTTCAGGCCTCTCTCCGGGCCTGATTTGCAGCCCCTTCAGCAGTCAGTGCTGGATCACCACGCCTGCAGCCATAGCCGTCAGTGCTGGGTTGCCACGGTAACCCAGTGCTGACTGCAGGACTGACTTTCGGTTGGTTGAGCCTCCCAGTCATTGTGGATGTGACGGACCCAGGGTTTTTATATATTAGGACGTTTTGTGGGAAAGAAGACATATTGAATAGTATAATGTGGCACCTCTGGAAATCACATTCCTCCCTTCCCCAAGGTTTGTTTTTGCTTGTTGTTGTTGCTGTTTGTTCACTGACTTTCATAGGTTATTTTTCTAAAGTCTGTATTCTTTGTCATGTGCAGCCACTGAAGTGTCTGATTGGATAGAAATTTCTTAAATGCCTTGAACAAATAAGTTCTCTCAGCTTTGCCTAGGATCTCTGTGTGCATGTTGGGCATGATTTTAGTGTTCCACAGACGGCTTACAAGTGTGTCTTAGCCTTTATTTCCTGCTTGTGTAAAGCTTTAGAATCAGCTAGCTGTTTGAGATTAGGCCCTTCTCAGGATTTTCCTGATGTGTGCATGGCCTTCTAGACAGCTAAGCATACACTGGAGCTTTTCAAAGCTTCCTTTGGACATCTCATTCCCAGGTTTTCCTTTTAAGGTTTTTTTTGGGGTGTGTGTGTGTGTGTGTGTGTGTGTGTGTGTGTGTGTGTTTAAGTCTTTTTGTCATCCTTACCTTAGCTCCAACAGGTTTTGCTCCCTCAGGCAGCTGTGCTGTTAAGCAAGTGTTGCTGATTTTTCTTTGGCAAAGACCTTAGGGTAGTGTTGTTTGCACACAGGGAGTTCTGAGTGGGTCAAATAAAGACAAATTCTAAGAATGGAGCTTTTCAGGGAGCTGCTAGATAGGTCAGTATAGATAGTTCCTTGGAGGTGGGTCTTTGAGGAGCTCTGGCCCTGTTCTGGCCCCCTCAGTGGTTGCCAGACTGCTGATTTTCACCATTGTTGTGAGCAGTTGGTTTTCAAGACTATTACAGAGATGGGGAGAGAGATGGAACAGGGCAAGTTAAAACACCACAAAGCTCACTGTTCTTAGGGAGGTTCACCCATTTTTCTTGGATAAATGGTTGTCAGATTGTTGAAAGTCTTTTGTTAATTACTAGAGTTCTGAAAAAGTTGATTTTTGACAAATTTTGCCAGTGTTCTTATTATTTTTACTAGAGGCCTGGGGAGGTCCCTCAGCCTGGCCTGTGCCCTCTTACAGTTTGGGAGTCCTTGGGGGATATCCGACTGATGGCTTAGGGAGCAGGCCTAAGCCACAGTCTGGCCTCCCTCTGCGGGAGGCAACCAGCGGGCAGATCGGGGGACCACACCAGCCAGCAAGCGGCTTGCCCCGCCCCCCATTGCCCCACTGCCACCAGCCACCACTGCCCCCTGATTGCCATCCCCTCACTCTGCCTCCTGGCACCCACCTTGGCTAGCCTGGCCCTGCCCGCTCGCCGGCCCGCCCCCCACCGACCAGAAGTTCTGCTGTTCTTTCTATTTGCGTATTAGGCTTTTATTATATAGGATGGAAGAGTGGGTTTCAGAGGTCCTGAGCTTTGTTGATACTTTCATTAGATTCCGTTTAAAGCTAAAGAGCTTTCTTTACATATTTTGAGGAAAGGATCAGGATTTTCCCTTCAGCAGGGTTTGGGATCTGAATTCTGGTGAGATTCCAGAGTTCTTTTAATGTTTTATATCTCAATCTCAAGCTCTACAAACCATAGCCAATCTCTTTGCTTTATAGCTGCCAGATCTTTGGATTTCTGGGGAGTTCTCTTTGCTATTCAGTCCTATATTCTGCTTTCTGCAATCAGGTCTCTCTTGTCCTATTGCCCTGCCTCTATTCTTCAGAGGCCATGTCAGTGAAGATCAAGAGTGCCTCAGAAGGATTGATCTCAGCTCTTTATCTCAGCTCCATCCTTGAGAACTGCTACTTTGCACTGGGTAAAGACTTGAAGTGCCTTGGAGGGATTTCTGCTGCTTTTTCTGTCCCGGCCTTCAGCCTTTTGTGTGTTGTTGACTTGCTTTAAGGAGAAAGGCCCAGCATGCTTCAGGAAGGATATTTCTCAGCTTCTGTCCTTCATCTGGTTTTTACTGTATACCCCAGTATACTTAGTGAAGGCCAATGGAAAAGAGTTGGTAGGTAGGTGGAGATTTCCTCTGTGACTGGGACTTCTCAGTAGATTAATTTATCTGTTAGGCCATGTGTGTCCATTATAAGTTTATTAAAAGTTTACCTTGTTTGTTGTTTTAAAATTTTTTTAAAATAAAGTTTACCTTGTTTATCATGACGCATCTATGGCAGATTCTTCCTCCTCTTGCCATTCTACCAGGGATGAAAACCAGCTCTGTGTCTTTTCTCTCCTTGAGAGGGCTCATTACTTTTTAGAATTTAGTTCCGTTAGGTTTCCTTGTATCCTTACTTGTATGATGGGTTTTAAGAAACTTGTTTTAGATTGATTAATTAGGCTTTCTTTTCAGGGATGAGACTAGTGACGTGATTCTTAAGTTATTATACTTATCTAGAGAAAAATTAACAAAACTTATCTCTAACACCTTACATGCCATAGGTATATAGTAATTGAAAAAAATCACTCATTTTTCTGATTTCTGCCTTTTTTATTATGAATGTGGCTAACTTTTTAAATAAACTTCAGAAATGAGTAATAATATCCACCGTTAATAGAAAATAGACAATAGGAAGACTTTTATGTAGTCTGAGTTCTATAGGGTAACAACTTACTTAGAGGGAAATTATATTTAAAATTTTGTCAGTACTACTTTTTAGATGTGTGAATTCATTTTCCTTTTATTTTTTAGATATGTTAATTTCTGTAGTCATTTAACTGCTCTGAGTCTCCTTGAGTATATGGGGATGATCATTTCAACCTTATGGATATATCATAAGGATTAAATCAAATAGCATATGTGACGTGTGTAGGATAGTGCCTGACACATAGGACTCAAATAAATATGAATTCCTGACACAACCATTTCCCAGTCTCCTGATTCTTGTTCCTTTTCATTTTCCATCATTCCATGCTGATGACTCTGTTGCATATGGGATTACTAAGGGTTGCTCTGATTTTGCTTAAACCAGGTGCTAAAAATATTTCTTCTTTATTCAGTCTTACTCTTAAAAGATTAATCTGGAGTACAGTTTATCTAGATTTGATTTTGAATTTGCCCTCAGGTTGTTTGCAGGGTCATAAATAGAATAGACTCTTCAAATAAGCTTTAATTTCATTTCAAAGACCAAACTTAATGAATTTATAGTTTGGAAAGAATGTTGGCATTTTCAGTCTCACCTAAACATGAAGCATAATCATTGCCTGATAGCTTTCAACAGAGGATAGCTATCTATCCCTTCTTTTTTTAAATCTTTACCCGAGGGTATGTTTTTATTGGTTTTTAGAGAGAGAGGAAGAAAGAGAAAAGAGAGAGAGAAACAACAATGTGAAAAAGAAACATTGATCGGTTGTTTCCCTTACCAGCCACAATTGGGGATCAAATTCACAACCTAGGTATGTGCCCTGACTGGGAATCAAACCTGCAACCTGCACGGGATGACCCTGCAACCAACCACGCCACCCAGCCAGGGCATCCCTTCTTTTCTTTACTTATTTATCTTTTGTTTTTAAAAATCATTTCTTATTTTTAATTACAGTTGACATACATTGTTGTATTAGTTTCAGGTGTACACCCCAATGATCAGATATTACAGGGTATCCCTTCTTTTATTATTTTTAAAAATATATATTTTTATTGATTTCAGAGAGGAAGGGAGAGAGAGATAGAAACATCAGTGATGACAGAGAATCATTGATCAGCTACCTTCTGCACGCCCCCTACTGGGGATTGAGCCGCAACCTGGGCATGTGCCCTTGAGTGGAATCAAATCTGGGACCCTTCAGTCCACAGCCAATGCTCCTGAGCCAAACCGGTTAAGGCAAGGGTATCCCTTCTTTTAACAACTAAGATGCTGTAGTCTACTATCTGGAGTCTGTTGACATATTTTGTCATAGTCACAAATGTTTAATCACTTGGGGGAATCTTATTAAGTAAGAGAATTAATAAGGCTATATTAGCTTTAAGGATTCAGTGGATCTTAGCAATAATATAAATTTTTAAACTTATAAGCATAGGCTTTGAATGAATGTATTTTTATATTTTGCAAGTGTTAAAGATATCGATTTTTAAATATAGGAAAACTCCCATAAATTGTTACCAAAACCCCATTTTGGTTATTTTCCATTTTTATTACTGTTTTCATGCATCTCTTATATAATCATAAAGTTTCACTTTTTTTTGTGTTGCCTTTTGAAATTTGTCTGAAGAGAGTTTATATTGAAAGCAATTGGATGGTCCATAGGCACCAATTTGCATTTTCTGTGCTTGCTATTTATTCATTATTATTCCTACCATATTCACAAGATAAGTATCCTTATCTATTATTTTTTGTATATCAAGATAATGGTACAGCCCCCTGGTGTGTCTCTAGTGAGAGTGTCAGCCATTACAACGAAGTGTCTTAGGTTTGATTGTCGGTCAAGGGCTTGTACCTGGGTTGCAGATTCCATCCCTGGCCCTGGAAATGGGTGTGGTAGACAACCAATTGATGAGTCTATCTCACATTGATGTTTCTCTTTCTCTCTCTCTCACTCCCCCTCCCTCCCTTTCACTCTCTCTCTAAAAAAAAATCAACTGGAAAAATATCAATATCCTCGGGTGAGGATTAACAACAACAGCAGCAAAAAGATGATGGTGCATGTCTTGTGTTTTACCCAGTAGCAGGTTGTTATATAGATTTTCTTATGAGCAACTGTGCCCATTTGTTAGAAAAAGACTGTTTGGGAGTTTGTTTAATTTGAAATAGTGGCTGAGCTAAATCAACTAAATCTTATGCATCTACATAAGTATTATGTGGTTGCTACATATTGGTTGGACAGGTATATTGTATTGCATACTATAACATATTTTTTACATCTGTTTACTGTATTAAGTTAAGACATTGTATTCTTTGAACTATTTCTGCCTTCTCTTGGGGACAGTTTCCCAAGGGGAAAATTATAGTTCTTTTGTTTGCTAGTACATGATTGATTAGAAATTATGGGTTTTGGTTATTAGAAAACTTTGATGGATTTTTTTCCCCTCTCTTGGAGCTATTTAAAAAATATTTTGGAAATGGTATTCTGTTGAACTTTGATAATACATTGCTTTACTTCCTGTATTTATGCTTCAATTTAGCTTTTTGCCTTTTGGATATTTAATATTTTCAAATGAAACATAAAATGATAGACTTTGGTTAAGGAAAGGAATTTTAGCAATTATTCTCTCTGAAACTCCTTTCATAGCCAGAAAGGTAGGACCATGAGAAAGAGGTCCGAAGACTCATTAATTAGTAGCGAAACCTAAATTTCCTGACTTCAGTTTGATTTTCCTTTCATAGTCTGTCTCAATGTCTCTGGCTACTATTCTTTAAAATAACTCCTGGGGGGCAGGAAACACAAAAACAAACATAAAACAAAATAAAATAACTCCTGGAGTATGTAAGAAACTCTTTTAGAATTAAGTGTGAAAAGATATCGGAAAATATTGGAATAGCAGAGGCATGGCAGTGCTATTTATTTCTGTCTTTATCAAAGTTAGTATTCGGAGCACTGAAACTCACTATTGTCTTTTAGTAATGAAGAAATGAAAACCACAATGTTGAAATATGAACTTTGATATTCATATTTAACATCTATCTAATAGAAGGGTAGAAATCCTTCTAACTGGCCTGGCCGATACTGTAGACTGGAAATATTCGTAAGTGGAAGTCTGAAATTCTATTAAAAACCCCAGGAAAGCATATTACCTCATCAAAGTGAAATTCCTTCAATAGGTGACTGTCTGATTGAGGGAATGAATGCTTATATTTTATAGTCAGTTGTCACAGTGTTGGGCACGGCAGGCCATCTTTTCTGTCTCCAGTATCTATACAGTCCAGTGCCTGGCATGTAGTGGACACAGGAGTTGGATTGCTCTTCAGTTTTTTATTATCTAGGTTTTTTCACCTCCTGCCTTGACCATTAGAACTTCCACTTATCATCTTAGCCCCTGGTCTCTCACTTGCAAGTATTGAAGTGGATAATTAAAGCTTTTCTTCCCTTTTGTATGAAAGCTGAATCTTATCGCTTAGATGAAATGGACAGCTTTTGGTAAGAGATTTCCTTCATGTTTTTGTGCTTGAAGTTAAACTATATAGTATCAAAGTTGGTATTTCTTCCAGGTTTGCCTTATGAGGTTGTGCTCCTGGGTAGCAGTGTTCAATAGATGACTTTAAACCTGACCTCAGAGATATTTCAACTTCCTTATATAACTTTCTTGTTGCAGTCTGTGGATTAATTATATGTGAGGTCATTTAAGTTTTGCTGGACACACTGACCTCTTATCCAGGCAGTTAGGGCCAACAAAGATATTTTGCAAGAATTACAAAACTGCTTTTAAAATGTTTTGGCCTTAAGTCAACAGGATGAGATGTATTTTTTTTGGTGTGTGTGTGTGTTTTTTGGGGGGGCGGGGTATCCTTTGTCTTTAGTTTATAAATAATTTTAAAAGGTTTGAGAAACTTATCAGCATCATAAATGACAGAACACTATTGAAAAAATTGTCATTTTTGTGTAAATGTAGATGATGTGAAACAGCCGTTGCAGCACTTGTCAGCTGTAATGAATTAGTGACAAAGGTTACACAGATGGCCTCCTGGAAGGTGTGACTAAGATTCTCTTACTTAATAGAGTCAGAGCTTGAAAAACAATCTGAGAAACAAGGCCTCCAATCCTTAAGCTTTACCTTATTTTTAATCGTTGCACTAATCACCTCTCATTTTACTAGAATTTGAGGAAAGGATTTCCTTTGAGATTTCTTTAGATGTATTTTTAAAAATAGAGCCCTCAAAAGGAAGAGTTCCATCAAAAGAGTCCAGCACTTTAAAACCCTTTAAGGTGGCCTGAAGTTTCCTCTATAGCAGTGATGGGCAACCTTTTGAGCTTGGTGTGTCAAACTTCGCCAAAAAAACTGAGCATAACTCGGGTAGTGTGTCACTTTGAGGAAAAAACTAACTCCAAGACTCTAGTCGCAAATGTTTCATCATCAGGAGCAGCAAATGTTTCATCCTCGGCATGTGCCGCGTGTCATCAGAAATGGCTACGCGTGTCAGTGCTGACACGCGTGTCATAGGTTCGCCATCACTGCTCTAGAGTCTCTACTGCAATCTTTATTCAGTGCCTAATTTTTCTTGTCTTCTTTCTCCCAGGCACCATATTCAAGATAGCTTAACATTTTTCAGTGCATTTTCTTTTCTGTTGGATGACTGTTGTTGTTTTCTGCAACTTTCATTGCAGACATACAATTTTTGAGCTTTCTAATATGTTATATAGGCTTCTTTGGATCCACCTGGTAATTCAGTCACCATTTATGACATTGTTTAAAGAGAAAATGACTTCAAGTAGTAAACCCTGTAACTCAAAAATCACATTTTTAATGTATACATAATACATACAATAGCTAGAGGATTAATACCTATAATATACAAGTATACCTTACAAATTGATGAGAAACATCATGTGATCCAGTAGAAAACAGGCAAAGGATTTAAGTAGGCATGCCACGGGAAATGAAGTCCAAGTGGACAATAAGTGTATGAACATATGTTATAACAATGGTTAATAGTTAGAGAGATACAAATTATACAATAAGATAGAACTTTTCATGCATAACGTGGGTCAAAATGTAAAAGTATTGTAATATTTGGTATCTACAAGGTTGCAGAGAAATGGCATTTTCATACATTGCTGGTATAAGCATGAGTGCATATGACCTCTTTGGAAAATAATATGGTAGTAGCTATTGATGTAGAAGTCTATTTTTAGGTTCTATCCATTAAGGAAAAAACCAGCACATAAAAGAGGATATTTGTACACAACATATATTGCAGCATTTTTGGTAGTGACAAAAACTAGAAGCTATCTGAGTGAATCAAGAGGAATGATTGGAGGAGAAAACCAAGATGGCGGCATAGATAAACACCTGAACTGCTGCCTCGCACAACAATTTCAAAACTACAACTAAAGCCGAAACCGGTTTGGCTCAGTGGATAGAGCGTCGGCCTGCGGACTGAAAGGTCCCAGGTTCGATTCCAGTCAAGGGCATGTACCTTGGTTGCGGGCACATCCCCAGTAGGGGGTGTGCAAGAGGCAGCTGATCGATGTTTCTCTCTCATCGACGTTTCTAACTCTCTATCCCTCTCTCTTCCTCTCTGTAAAAAATCAATAAAAGATATTTTAAAAAAAACACACAAAAAAGCAAACTACAACTAATAGACAAAATGGACATCATCCAGAACCATAGGAAGGCTGGCTGAGTGGAAATTCTACAACTAGAAGGAAAGAGAAAAGCACACTGAGACTCACAGGAGCTGCGGAAGGCAGAGGTACGGAGGTGTGCGCACGGAGAGGGCTGGCAACTGAGGATGCGGCTGGCTTTCTCAGTTGGGAGGGAGACAAAAGCTCCTGACTGCTCTGCACTCCAGTTCTGGGTGAGACTCTGGGGACCCAGACTCATATGGGGAGAAACTGGACTGTCTGGCAGCAGGTGGAACTCGAGGGCGGCTTTCTCTCAGAGGTGCTTGCAGCGATTACCATGGGACACTGAGACCCAGGGGCCTCTTAGGGCAGGGCTGACGGGAAGCCATTGCGGTTTGCTCTGCCCTGAGATCCCGCCCCACGAAGCCATTGCTGCTTGCTCTGCCCTGAGACTCTGCCCCATCCAAGCTGAGCACAGAGGCTTTTGCATGTGAATGGCCTGGTCCTTTGAATTCTAAACTTACCTAACAAACTGCAGCTGAGTCAGTGAGACCCAGAACATCCAAAAGAAGGCCCAAGGCCCCACAGCAGCTTGCATTGCTTCACAGTTGGGCCTCATTTGGGAACCTCCAAAACCCAAACAAAGAAGAGGAATCTGCAGATCTCTCCGTAGCTCCTGCTGGGTGGCCTCAGGCAGAGGCTAAATTTGCACCTCCTTGGAGATCCAAGAGCCAGTGTACCCAGGGGTCACAGTGGGACCATCCAGATTACAAATCCTCAGATCCATAAGGGACATACTCAGGGGGCAGACTCAGTGAGCACCAAAGCCCCACAGAAGCAAGTCTTGCCTCATAAGGGAGTCTCCAGCACAGAAGTTCTCCCATCATAGACACAGCTGATCCTCACAGCCAATTGGCCTGGAGGTCAATTCCTCCCAGTGATACCAACAAAAATCAAGGCTTAACTACAACAAGACTGTGCACACAGCCCACAAAGGGGTGCACCAAGAGTGTCCACCTCAGGTAACTGAGGAGCCTGAGCCACTGGGCCCTATAGGACACCTAGCACACAAAGCCACTCTATCAACTCAGGGAAGCAGCCAAAATGTGGAGACAAAGAAATAGGTCACAAATGAAAGAAATGGAGGAAAGCAAAATACTGGATATAGAGTTCAAAACCAAGGTTATAAGGTTTTTCAAGAATTTTCTAGAAAAGGCCGATAAATTTAGTGAGACCTTGAGGATTTAGTGAGACCTTGAGGATATGAAAAAGGACCAACTAGAAATTAAGCATACACTGACTGAAATAACAAATAATATACAGAGATCCAACAGCAGACTAGAGCAACACAAGAATCAAGTCAAAGATTTGAAATACAAAGAAGCAAAAAACACCCAACCAGAAAAGCAAAAAGCAAAAAGAATCCAAAAATATGAAGATAGTGTAAGGAGCCTCTGGGACAACTTCAGGCGTACCAACATCTGAATTACGGGGGTGCCAGAAGAAGAGAGAGAGCAAGATACTGAAAACCTATTTGAAGAAATAATGACAGAAAACTTCACCCACCTGGTGAAAGAAATAGACTTACAAGTCCAAGAAGCGCACAGAACCCCAAACAAAAGGAATCCAAAGAGGACAACACCAAGACACATCATAATTAAAATGCCAAGAGCAAAAGACAAAGAGAGAATATTAAAAGCAGCAAGAGAAAAACAGTTAGTTACCTACAAGGGAGCACCCATACGACTGTCAGCTGATTTCTCAACAGAAACTATGCAGGCCAGATGGGAGTGGCAAGAAATATTCAAAGTGATGAATAGCAAGAACCTACTACCAAGATTACTCTACCCAGCAAAGCTATCATTCAGAATTGAAGGTCAGATAAAGAGCTTCACAGATAAGGAAAAGCTAAAGGAGTTCATCACCACCAAACCAGTATTATATGAAATGCTGAAAGGTATTCTTTAAGAAGAGGAAGAAGAAGAAAAAGGTAAAGATAAAAAATATGAACAACAAATACATATCTATCAACAAGTGAATCTAAAAATCAAGTGAATTAAAAATCTGAGGAACAAAATAAACTGGTGAAGATAATAGAACCAGGGGCATAGAAAGGGAGTGGACTGACAATTCTTGGGGGGGGAAGGGGTGTGGGGGGTGTGGGAAGAGACTGGACAAAAATTGTACACCTTTGGATGAGGATAGTGGTGGGGGCGGGTGGTAAGGGCAGAGAGTGGGAGAGTGGGGTGGGAACTGGTTGGAGAGGAGCTGTGGGGGGAAAAAAGAGGAACAATTGTAATAATCTTAACAATAAAGATTTATTTAAAAAAAGAGATGATGAAAGAAAATGATATTAGAAGTGCTATAAGTTAAGCAACAAGCTGGAAATATATATGCAACTTATATTACAAAAAAAAGAGAGGAATGATTGAATAAATTATTATATACCCATATCGTGTTATTTTCTGCAGCTGTTTAAAAAGATTAGACAACCAAGAGGCTGTCCATGTGATATTGTTAAAAAATTGCAGACTGTAGAGTAGTATATAAAGTCTGATACCATTTTTGTTTAAAAAAATTTTTTTAAACCTTTTACAGGTATTCTATATTCAGAGAGAAGTGTTGAAGGATATACTTCATGCTCTTAAACTTTTATTTCCTTCTGGGGTATTGCCTTAGGAGTGGGATTAAGAATAGGAGGTGTTAAAGATAGATCATTTAAAAATTTTTTTACATAGCCCTAGCTGGTTTGGCTCTGTGGATAGAGTGTCGGCCTGCAGACTGAAAGGTTCCGGGTTTGATTCTGGTCAAGGGCACATGCCCAGGTTTCGGGCTCAATCCCCAGTAGGAGGTGTGCAGGAGGCAGCCAATCAAGGATTCTCTCTCCTCATTGATGTTTTTGTCTCTCCCTCTCCCTTCCTCTCTGAGTCAATAAAAAAATATAAAAATAAATAAAAAATTTTTTTTACATTTTGGATTTTTTTTCTTATGATAAGTATGTATTAGCCAAATCTAATAAAAAAAATCCAGGTTTAAAAGGAAACTTTTTTCAAAGTAAGGAATACATTCATTATGTTTTAATTGCTTTTTCTGTAATCTGACTTATAAAAATAGAAAGTTCATACTTTATGTTTAAAGAATTTGGACTCATTTGACAGGACCTGAAAATTCCTGGTTTTTCTGAGATAATGTTCATAACCAAAGGTCATTCCTTGGTTTCATTTTACAGTTGTCAACGTCTTGTCACGAGTACTAAGACCAACAAATACATCTTTAGTAAATTATCTTAATTTAGCAACACCTTATAGATAAGCACTTTGGGAGACTGAGTTGCAAATTGAACTTTGGGTATTTTGTGATCTAATTTTCAGTCAAAATATTCTAATATATGTCACCTATTATATTGCTACTTTCTCTATCACAGTTCTCCCCTACTTCCAGTATGGCTATTATTATTTTGCAATATAGTTTTTAAAAAAAACTTTTGTTCCTATTACAAAAATAAAACAGTCAATATAGAAAACTTGTAAAACACTAAAAAACATAAAGGATAAAACCCAATCATTCATAAGTCAAATAATAAACATTGTTAAATTTTAATGCACAATTCTAATATTTTTAACAATGTGACTAAATATAAATTACATATAATAAATTTCATATCTTTAAAATGTAAAATTTCCTAAATTTTGGCATATGTATATAATCATGAAACATCCTATATAATAAAGAAGTAATATGCAAGTTGACCGTCACTCCAACACACAAGATGGCCGCCCCCATGTGGTCAAAGATGGCCGCCTCTATTTGGACACAGGATGGCCACCACAAGATGGCCAGCAGGGAAGGGCAGTTGGTGGTGACCAGTCCTGCAGGGGAGGACAGTTAGGGGTGACCAGGCCAGCAGGGGAGGGCAGTTAGGGGCAATTGGACCGGCAAGGAAGCAGTTATGTGTTGATCAGCCTGGCAGGGGAGTGGTTAGGGGGTGATCAACCTGGCAGGCAGAAGCAGTTAGGGGCAATCAGGCAGGCAGGTGAGCAGTTGGGAGCCAGCAGGCCTGGATTGTGAGAGGGATCCCAGATTGGATAGGGTGCAGGCTGGGCTGAGGGACACTCCCCTCCTCTCCCCCCCCACCCCCGTGCACGAATTTCGTGCATCGGGCCTCTAGTTACTATAATAAAAATATTGATTAAATAAATTCATTACTTCCCCAAAGTTTAATTGTACCCATTATAATATCCCTAGTTCCTATATTCTCTGGGAATCATTTATCTGCTTATAGATTTATTTGGATTTTTAAAAACTTTATATAAGTGGGATCATACAATATATTCCCTTTTTTTCTAGTTTCTATCACTCAGCATACTTTTTTTTTGAGATTCTTCCATGTTACATGTCTTAATAGTTCATTTCTTTTTTTGCTGAGTAATATTCCATGGTATGGAAATACTGAAATTTGTTTATTCATTTACCTGTTGATAGAGATTATTGTTACCATTTTGAGGATCTTGAAATAAAGCTGCTCTGAACATTCATGTACAATTCTTTGTATGCACATATGCTTTCTCTTTGTGTTTGTAAATAGCTAGTAGTGAATGGCTGTATCACGAGATAAATGTTGAACTTTAAGCAACTGTCATTCTGTTTTCCAAAGTGGTTGTATTATTTTATATTTCTACCAGTAACGAGAAAGAGTTATAGTTCTTCCCTATTCTTGTTAGCTCTTGGTATGATCAGTCTCTTTAATCCCCTTCCATACTTGGTTCTTACTGACTGAAGGGCTGGACAAGGGGCTTTCCCTCTGATCCTGCAGTAAGTATTATTCCCTATCTTTTGAAAAGTAGGAACCTTACATAGTCCCAGAAGATTCAGAATATTTGTCCAGGAATATTGGTAAAGGACAGAATGAGAAATCACAACTTGGTCTGTTTGGCTTTAAAGACTTTTTCTTTCCATTATGGTATATTGTGTTGTCTCTTGGGACAGTAAGAAAGCCTCACTAGTTTTGAAGGATTTGTTATAATAGAATTTGAACTATGCATAATTTTCTGAAATTTTAATTTTTATATATATCTCACAAATTTGAGTCTGTGGAGGGAGAAAATTATAATTTATTTACCTTTGGTAGAATTATTTTAAAGTCCTTGAATATGCCTGGGCAAAAATTGTACATATTTTTTTGAAATAAGTATTGGCTAGGAATTGAATAAGGCATTTACCTCAACATGAACCAGATGTTTTATTCTTATATAGCGAAGGAAATTATAGAATATAGGATCAAGCTCTCTGGTATTATTCTGACATAATTTTATTACTATGTGGACTCCTAGAAGGTAGCATCTTGTGCCTGAAAACATTGAGGTTGGGGATTTCTCTCATGCACTGAGCTGTGTTTATATTAGGTTATGCATGGCAGTTTGGCAGTTTGTTTTGCAGATGTTCCTAATGTACAGTCTTACATCTTGTTTCTATTTCTGGAGTGCTTTTAAGTATGACTCATGCCTTCTTGAGGCTATACTAAAAATACAGCTAGTTTCAAGCATTAATGTAAAATATACCACAGACACCACACAGCAGTACGTAATGCTTTCTCTCAGTGGTTTAATGCAATTTCCTGACAAATATTTTCTTTGACAAAATACACTATACTAAAATATAAGTGGAGATGGGATTTATTTTTTTGGAGAAGTAGGTCCTTTGATAACATAATATGAACAACAGAATGAATTTAAAATTTTAATAAAAGGGAGTTAAATATGCTATTGTTATCACCAAAATCCAAGAAATAGTATTGATGTCCAGAAAAGCAAGTCTACTAAATTTAATGGAGCCAGGTGAGGTCCTCACTTATAGGGAAAACATTGGACCCGAAGGGAGAGCCTTTAAAAAGATTTTGGAAGGGCAATTGGACATATGGCTGGAATGCAAGCTTTGGACTCAAACAGTTTAGGTCTAACTCTTGGTTTATGCACTTATCATCTGTGGACAAAGGGTAATGAGTATTTAACAAATGCTTATATGGTAGTTACTATTACCAGACACTTCTAAATGCTGATTTAATCCTCATAACAACTTTATAACTCAGTACATTTATCATCTCCATTATACAGTTGGAGAAACTGAGCACAGAGAGTTTAAATAGCTGAGTAAGGTTACATAGCTAGTAAGCAGAATTGGGATTTGAGCAGTTCAGTTCAGGTCTGTATCCTTACATACTATATGTTGTAAGATCCAGATGAGACACTGTACGAAAAATCATTTGTATTTTTACCTGGCACTTGACAAGAAAGCAATAAATTATAACTATTATCATTATTATTGAAGGGAGGTAAAAGAAGGAAAAATATTACCAATATTATTGTAACTATGAGAATCTGATTCCTTGCCCAGATATCAATTTTCTTGAATTTATCATTTATTGTATTTTTGCTTTTTCAAGCACTGTCTTATTGTATATGTGTATATTTTTAATGAATTCAATTTATTGAGTTTTATCAAAATAGTACCAAATGTGATTTATTATGATAATTAATTTCTTCACTCAATATTATACCTTTTAAGAGTTAAACATATTGTTTGAAGTAGTGGTAGTTTATTCTGTTTTTGTCATTACATAACATTCCATTGTGTGTGTTTTATCCATCTCTTACCTCCAATTTTATTTTGAATAACACTGCTATGATGTGTCCCCTAATGTACAAGAGTGAGAGTTTTTCTTATATACCTAGGAATGCACCTGCTGGTTCACTGGGTGATTTACAAATGAGCAAACACAAATTAATTGTATTAACTCAAACATTTCAGAAAATGCTTAGGCAGAAGATGAGCAGATTGATGGGTGATTTAATAGTAGACTTAGAAGGGCATTGAATGGAGTAATCTTCTATTCTCAAAAGAGTTGGTATAGAAGAAGAAACAAATTCTAAAGAAGGCATTTAAGTCTTCATAAAACTTTTTAACTGTGAAGTGTGAGATCTCACATCTCATTGCTAACTAAGTTATAATATAGTTTTCTTAAATTTTAAAAGACTATAATAATCATTAATCGTCTGGGATGATTTCATCATACCCCCTTTTAGAACAAAAGGGGTGGACTATAAAACTGAGAAAAATAAGATACTGTTCTTCATATCATACTTGAAAATCACTTTCATTCCTTTAGTGACACTTATAGATGAGTGTTCAAATGTTCTTATAAGCTTTTAAGTGTTATGTACCTCTTTGTGATATCATAAACTTTGTCCTTTTTTAATATTGATAATGATGTTTTTATTGTAAGACAGTGTGAAAATTCACCAGGTGTATGTATCAATGTATGTGTATATGCATATGTGTATGTATTTTAATATAATATACAATTTTCATTGATTGCTTGGAGGTTTATATTATATGTAGTAGTTTGATCTGCATTTCACTTTATATCCCCCCTCTCCTCCCTTTAAAGTTTCAGATTCTCTGGCTCAATCTGTAATTCAGCATCTAAGATGGATAATGCAGAAGGATCTTCTGGGGCAGGATGTCTTTCTAATAGGACCTCCTGGGCCTCTTCGACGCGCCGTTGCTATGCAGTACCTGGTGAGCAGTCGATTCTTGTGCATTCCTAAGGGTTTTAACTTTGATAAATTATGTTGGAAAATTAATTAAGATTAAGAATTTATAAAAATATCAGGATTAGTCATTACTGGAAAAAATTGTTAATGTTGGAGGCTGATTTGTTTACAAAGAGTTTGGAATAAGTTATTTGTGAAGCAAATGTATTACTTTTCTTAGCTTTAGCAAATTTTTGTTATAACTAGAAAGTTCTCCACTTCCAGTGGAAAGGAAATACAAATTCAGTCAATGTATAGCAGATAGAATCAGCAACTCTGAGATTACAAAACAAAACTTAGTTTTATAATACTTAGGGAACATTCTCTTATCTCACATCCACATTTTAAAAGGCCAAATAATTCTCTTGACTTTTTTATATTACTGGTATATGGTGTTTAGAAAGAGAGCCTAGGGTTTGTAGACTATCTCATGTGTTATATGCTCTCTTTTTTTCTTTAAATAGATGAGAAAACAAGTTAATTAAATAACTTACTCAAGCTCTCTTCAGTTAGGAAATGATGGAGCTAGACTTCAAATCTCATATTATCTCCCCTTTCTGACACGTTATCCTTTTAAATGTTTGCAGTTCTATAAGCATATTGTAAAGTGAATTGAAGTACTCAATTCTCAACCCAAAACAAAAAATATTACAAGACTTCTTTCTATTTTGTCTTCATTAATAGGCATTGTTCTAGTGATTCGAGGAAGAATGTTATCAAATGAAGTTGTTTTGTTCTGAAGATACTTTTTAGGATGAAGAGAAAAATCATTCTTAAATCTTCCTTGTGTTCTCGATATTAATTTATTAATATGCTGTTGAAATATACTTTGTGTACTCTTTTATGTCACTGGTGAATTTGTTGCTCACAAAATCATGTAGGACAGGAATGATAATATAATGAGCAATTCAGAACTTAAGTACCTCTAGCTCATACGTCTCATATCTTTTGTTCCTAGAACCAGTTTGTGAGGTATAATGTGCCATTGTATGCATTGTATCCTCTATCCTCACTTTATTAATATGTAAGGCAAATCTGTCTTGTTTAAGAATGCAGAGCCAGCTACTGAGAATTCAAATTCTAGAACCTCTTTCATTTTTAGATGTGCACTTTCCACCTGGCTAATTTCAAAGACTACAGTATCTCACTTTGTTTTGATTCTGGCAAGACTTGGAAGCTTGTTTGGAAGGAATGTAGAATGAGAAGGGGTAGGAGATTTTAGGAATCTTCTTCGTTAAAAATGCAACGTAAGTTTATAAGGGTGATGTCTTTATGTTAAAATAAAATAAACTTTAAATTGTGAAATAGATCTGAGGCAGCTTTAGGATGTGGAAATGCACCTAAGAAAACTTACCAGCCTAAGCTGCCTCGCAAACTCTGCAGTGGGTACTATGCTTAAGTTAGTATTAGCCACAGAAAAGGAGGTCTATAATGGCAGAAATTTGGGGGCAAGCCTGCTGAATCAATGAGAAATTAAGTAGAAATAATCTGATGGTCGTGTTTACATTTACGTCATATAAAAGTGGTTCTATAGATAATTAAAAAAAACCTCAGACCACTGCCGCCTCCTCTGCCTGCTGCTCGGGCGCTGTTTCTGAGCTCGCTCAAACTGCTTCTGTGCAGCAGCAGCTGGGAGACTGTGTGCTCATTTTGGCTGATGCAGAGTCTTAGGAAGCTGTCAAGACTGCTGTCCTTGATGTGGCAGTTCAGGCTATTACGGTGGTACAATCTATATATATAAAAGACTAAGCAACCGGCCAACCATTAGACCATCCAACCGGTAGCTATAACATGCACTGACCACCAGGGGGCAGACGCTCAACGCAGGAGCTCCTGAGCTGCCATGACTTAGCAGCTGTGGTTCTCAGGAGACTCACCCGGAACCAGAGAGGAGGGCGCTGATTCTGGGATGCGTCACCGGAGAACTGCCCTCTTGTAGTCCTGGACCCCTCAGGGGATGTCAGAGAGCCCATTTTGGCCCGATCCCTGCAGGCCTGACCGAGGGACCCCACCAGTGTACAAATCCGTGCACCAGGCCTCTAGCTTAGTGATAAAAGGCATGCATCACTTTGTCAAGCAATGTGAATGACAGGGTTTCATAAACAAGAAGTGGGTCTCTGCTAAAAAGAAAACTTGCTACTTTACTTGCACATTGTGTGCTCATAAGCAATTCATTCTTATTTTTAAAAATCACTGTTATGATGTGTGTTTTCTCTATTTAAAAAATTTTCTTTCTTTCCATGTATACTTAACCTTTTGCACTCGGATGTCGAGTGTGACTCGACACGGTTAGCATCGGTAGCAGCTCTTTTTATACTCTTGGAATGTATCAATAATTTGAAATATAAAAAAAATCCAAATAAATAAGTTTGTATGAAAAGAAACTCCAGTTTTTTATTCTACTGCCATGCTTTGTAAAATCTGGGGTATTTAAAAAATTAAATCCCGAGTAGAATAAAGGAATCGAGAAAAAAGCAAGCGAGTGCAAAGGGTTAAATTTATGGGCACATTGCAACTGGCACATTTCAAGAAAACAAATTAAAAACAATAATTTATTTTTATCACCATCACATGGAGATAAGGTGGAGAGAAAAATCCCTTTTCTGGAATATAAAGTAATTTACTGGAGTACTATGTAAAGAAATAAGTTGAATGAGCTTGTGATTAAGGACCATTAATAGCATGCTCATTCAACTTTTTTCTTTATTCTCCAATAAATTAGTTTTCCCTTTTTAGTAAAAACATCTTGTATGCCTTATTTAATTGGAGAATGTCATTGTTTTCAATTCAATGTAAAATCAAGGATAATGTTAAAAAAATTTTGTTCATAGATACTACATGTAGGGCAAAATAACTTTAGAAATGGATAAATTATTCTAAAAGAAATGGATTCTAGATGGTTTCCCTTTCAAATCATATGGGATTTTTTTGGGGGGTAAAATAATTCCTTTTCCCTCTTCCTCCTCTACCTCCTCTTCCTTTTCTCCCTCTCCTTTTCATCCTTTTTTTCTCTTTTTTTTCCTTTCTGAATAGCTGTGTATGTATCTCTCTCTTCTGACTGTTGGTATATATCTTATTTTCACACATGGTAAAATACTTAACATATTGTATACAATTGGTAAACATTGGCTCATGGAATTAATTAATTTAAATCACCCTTAAAAAGAAGATGAACATTACTTGCAGAAATGGCTATCATTGGGAGAACCAAGTAGCCAAATTATTACTCATGACATTTAAAAAGAATTCTATAGGAGACATTAAGTTTTATAAGATCTAATTTTGATTATTATTGTTTAAATAGTAAATAATAAGTGGTAAATTATGGGGTGCAGTAAAAGTAGAACTCTACATGTTTTGATTAATGCTCAATTTATTGCATTTTTCTCAAAGCTGAGACTCAAAAGGTTTTAATCCAGAATTACCTTTAAATACACTTCTCTAGGGCGGTGGCATTGTCAGCTTCAAAGCATATGTTGGAAATTTGATTTTATTTTGGAACAATTTCACTCTCTGCTCTGCAGGAGCTGACCAAACGGGAAGTCGAATACATTGCCTTGTCAAGGGACACCACAGAAACCGATCTCAAACAGCGTCGAGAGATCCGTGCAGGCACTGCCTTTTACATCGATCAGGCAAGTTCTGATCACGCTTAACACATGACTGTTTACTCCAGGTCTATACCGAATTGATTTTTAAAGTAGAAAGAGAGTGGTAGCTCATGTAGTAGTGAAAGATAGCTGTACTGTATTCTCTCTAGACAGATTTGAGTTCGATATTTTTTAGTTTCTGTTCTTGGAAATGCCTTTTTGGTTTGGTACTAAATAAGAAACCACAGATAAAATTAATGGTTCTAAAATGTTGGCTAAAGATCATTTGCCATTTTCTTAATTTTCAATTACTTTCTACTTTTTTTGGGGAGGGGGGTTCTTAGGTACAGATTACCAACTAAAATAATATTTTATTAATATTATAATGAAGCTTGTTATACATTTCTTCAAATTATTGCTTCAAATATTAAATATTGTTCTTTGTTAAAATACCTAGAGAAAAAAGGACAGAGTTTTTAAATGTGCAATTCATAGAGAAAATATTTTAAATGTTCAACACATTTGTGACAAGATGCTTGACCATTTTATTTATAAAAATAAAAATTAAAACAATAGTGAGCTGCTATTTTTCTTCCATCTCTCAGATAGGCAAAGATTAAAGAATTTGTTAATGTCCATTGCTGATGAGGAAAAAGGGCTGAGGAAAGAGCATTGCTGTTGATGAGGTCATAAATTTATACAATTTGAAAGAAAATTTAGCAATCAATATCTAGGTAAAGAATACATTTTGACCCAGCAGTTATGTTTCTAGCAATTTTTCTTTTAATTGTTATTCACACAAGCATGCAAAGTTATATATACAAGGATGTTTATTATGGTATTGTTTGATATCATATAAATGAAATTATAATGATGTACATTTAGGAGGTAAATAAAAAGTGGTAAGTGAGTTAAGAAGAATGAGATGAATCTCTTTGTGGTGATAGAAAAGAAGACCAGTATGTGAATGAAAAAAAAATTAAGTTGCAAGATAGTGTATATAATATGATCCCATTTGTGATAAAAGTGAAAAAAATCTATATATATAAAAGCCTAAGTGACCGTTATGACCAAACGACCGGAACGACCAGAACCACCTGTTGACCAGTCACTATGACGTGCACTGACCACAGGGGGCAGATGCTCAACGCAGGAGCTGCTCCCTGGTGGTCAGTGCTCTCCCACAGCCAACCTCCTGTGGCCCCTCCACTTGGCCGGCCGGCCCCCATCGGCCCCTGGTGCTAAGCCATTTGTAGAGACCTGTTTCTGGGTCGGGGTTTCGTATGTAGCGATCTATTGAAAGTCAGCCCTTGACACAAAGGTTTGTCTAGCTCCCATGCTCTCCCTTCCCCAGGGGTCGCCCGCCTGCTGCGGTGACAGCGCGGCGGCGAGGGAAGGAGGAGGGAGGGAGGCAGGGAACCATGCAGTGGTGGGGCGCCGATGGTGGTGCCTGGGTCTGGCGTCTGTTCCTTCCACGCCCAATAGAACGCCCGGCCCGGTGACTGTCACCTCCTCTCCTGACCCTGCCAGGGCCTTCGGGCCCAGGCTGGGACGGGGAACTGGGGGTGGATGGTGGCAGACGTGGCCCCTTTCCCAGGGGGACCGAGGGCCAGCTCCCTCCTCGGGGCTGGCAGCCAACCTCCCGCAGTTCCTCCTCCCCCCTGTGCATGAATTCATGTACAGGGCCTCTGGTAAATCTATAAGCGCTTGTGTATACCTTGGAAACTTCCAGAAGGAAACACAAGAATCAGCTAACAGAGCTCACCTCTGTGGAAAGGTGATTGGACATCTGGGGTGGGGTGAGAAAGGAACTTTCATGGTTCTTTAAATTTGAAGCTATCACATGAGCACACAATTACTCTATAATTTAAAAAAGTATAATTGTAAAAAACTGAGTGAAAAAAATTTTTGAGACCAGAATATTCACATGTTGCATAGATTACTATTAATTACAAAAGGAAAAATGTTAGTACTAAGTATTTCCATGTATGTACTTTGCCAAATTGATAGGCTTTAATTTGTATTAAAAATTACTAACCAGGTTGAATATTTTTTAAAAAAAATATATTTTATTGATTCTTTTACAGAGAGGAAGAGAGAGGGATAGAGAGTTAGAAACACCGATGAGAGAGAATCATCCGTCAGCTGCCTCTTGCACACCCCCTACTGGGGATGTGCCCGCAACCAAGGTACATGCCCTTGACCGGAATCGAACCTGGGACCCTTGAGTCCGCAGGCCGACGCTCTATCCACTGAGCCAAACCGGTTTTAGCTAGGTTGAATATTTTTATGTTTATTGACTATTGCTTCTATAAGATGTCGATGAATTGAGTGGATAAGGAAAGGAGAGTGGTACTGATAATTTACAGAATATAAAACAAGGTTGAAATGTACACCATGTTTATCTATGTAAATATTTGCTATAACTTATCTACTTGTTGATATGAAGTTAATTTAAATATTTTAATGTAATTACTTTGGTAAGCAGATTTTACATTGAAGAATTGGAAGAATTGGTTAAGAACCAGAAATATGAAAATTTATGGCTGATATTATGACACAATGGAGAAATGAGAGATTTTTATTTGCCTCAGAAGAGAAAATAACCTGAAAAAGCCCAAATCAATATTCTAATCTTTTAAAAATTGATTATTGTCCTCATTTTTTCTTACTTTATTTACTGCCATTATAGTTATTTATTCTGTTTATTGCCATGTGACTCTAAAGAGAGGAGGACTTTAAGTCAATATACAATTGCTTGGATTACTCAAATATAAATCAATACAAATTAGCTAAGCTACAAATAAACAACATTTAGGTTTATGTCTAACTGTGAGGAAACACTCTTTATTCTTAAGTTAATTTTGGGAGTAGAAAGCCAGGATGGGAAGTTCAAATGATTTTCTTCAACTTTTTTAGCTAGGAACACTTTTCACATTTGTATCTTGTTAATTTGGTTGACACAATACTGTGAATTTCCATGATCTACAACATACATAGTTAATAGTAAGTATCACGATGCACTTGAAATAATTATCTGATATTACTGTGTACTCTGTTTTGGATTATTCTTGATTCTCTCTTTCTAATAGAAAAAAAATAAGGATTCACTTTTTAAAGGCACTGTTTAAATATTACAGTTCCTCAAAAGCAATTCTTTATAATAAATTGAATAATTGTGTTATTGATCAGAAAATATATTTATCTTGTCTAAATTTCTTTTACTTATTTTAGCAAGTAGGAGAAAAGTTTATATTATAAACTTGATCTCATTTATGAATGCTGAAGCCACTTTCCACATGTAACCACTGTGAAAACTACAAAGTAGTCTTTCAGAAGTTCATTCATAAATTAAGTACATGGAATTTGGAAAGCATCTCCTTCAGAAGCAGGCTCTTTAGAGTGGCTGAATTCTGGTACTTGCATCAGACCCTTTGCAGCCACATTGTCTAATAGTTTCTAATTGTCACTTGCACAACTGGAGAAAATCTGTCTGTGTTTACTGTGGCCTCTGTGTTAGTAACTCAGGCCTTGGCTCCTTACCATGTTGCCATCTTGCACAGGCCAATTCTTTTCTACTCATATAATGTTAACTGTTTGGCAGATTTCTATAATTCATTTTAAAAAATCAAGGGACATAAACATAACTTCTATTGAGGAGACCTCTGCTGTGGTAGGTGCATTTAATTCTCAAAACATCCTTAGGAAGGAGGTGACTTCCTCAGTTTATAGGTGAAGTAACAGAGCCTTAGAGGGCCATGGCCATACAACTGATAAATAGCAGAGGTGGAATTTGTCCAGTTTTAGAGTTTAGCTCTTTTCTACCATATTATGCTACTTCCCTGAAAAAATGATGATAATGATGACAGTGACTACAAGGATAATAGTATTCATAATAATAACAGCCAATCCTTTTTAAAAGGCTTACTGTGTGCCACAGGTTATCTTATTTAATCTTCACCATAATCAATGAGATATGTACCATAGAGTACCTTTAAAAAGAAATGGAGACCCAGAGAGGTAAAGTGACTAACCTAAGTCATTGATATTTTAATATTTTAAAATAAAAAACTTGAAATGTAAAATTTAAAAATTTTTTCTTTGGCTTCCTGAATATATTATACTTGTAGCTTCTTTGAGTAATTTGAAGCTCTTTGGAATCTTATTATCATTAAATCATGTCTATATATATATATTTTTTTCTTTTCAAATGTGTACTTTTTAATAAGAATTTCATTATATTTATTTAAATTGTTATTAATCTGCATTCTGAGCACAAGAAAGAGAAATTGTACAGAGAAATAAAAATCAAAGTATTATAAAATACTGTCATTAAGGCACGAAACTGGTATTTGAGTGGATATTCATTATTAAGGCTTTAGACTATACAAGCCCTCTGAGAATTAACTATTTAATAACTTATATTTATAAATGTATTAACACAAAAAACTTTATGAAATTATTATTTGATATTAGTATAGAGCCATAAAGTCCTCAAAGTCAGGTGATGAACATGTAAGTGAAAAATACAATAACTAAAAGAAAGATTCTGTAGTAACAGACGATTAGTAAGCAATTTTGCTTTTCATGTAGCACATTCAGAGAATTCAAAGAAATTAAGGATTAATCAAAATAATTTTTTAATCAACATTTTCCAATGTGGTACAAACAATGCCAAGGAATAACAGAACTGCCCAAACCATTCACGTGAGCATTTATTAATCCTTTTAACTACCTATTAATAATAGACATGCTCAAAAGAAAATATAGAATAACCATTGAAACAGAAAAGGGAAAAACAAACGTCAAATGTTTCTTAAACAAAGGGCAAATCCTATAAAAAATGCTATCTCAAGAAAGAATTGCAATCACTGTTACCCATTATCTGCTGCCTTAAAGTTTCTATCACCGAGATTACGTAAGGCCTGCATACCAAGTTCATCATGCAAACTGCTGTGGTCTACAGCAGGTGCATTGTCATGTGATGCTTCCAACTGGACACTTTCATTTCTCACCAGCAAGGAGGCACTAGCACTGAGCACTGCAGCCTGGGAAGGAGGGGCGGGACTGGCCTTTGACCTGGGTTGTGGACTGCTGGCCTTGCTGCCCATCTTGAAGGCACCACTGACTGCATCTTGCTCTTCACCTTCAGGAAATGCAACTTGGTGTGTCAAGCTATTCCTAGATCAAGTGACTGGCTCTAACTGGGAAGCCCGTCCCAATAAAGATAGCTCATCTAGCACCTCTCCTTTGGCCTTGAGGTCTGATTTTGAAATGGTTAAGGGTTTTATACTTTCGGGTGCCATTAGCCTAGTGGAGTCATTCAAACATGCTACTGTGCTACTGTCCAGACTCAGCACTCGGGCCTAAGTCTTGGCACTATTTGTGCTAGAAGTCCAACCTGTTGTCTACTTTTTGCCAGTTCCTTCAGGACCCAAATGAGCTTTGTGTGTGTGCTCAGAGTCAGTGCCCTTTTCTTTAGGGACAAAATCATGTCTATATTAATAATAATGTATATTTTAATGGGTTTGACAGCTTTAACATTTTTCCCACTACTGCTTTGATTCATAGTGTACACTACCCCTTGAGGATATTCTCATTTAGGAAATGAGGACACAGACCTCCAGCATAATTGTTTGCCTAAGGTCTTTTATCAAATCAGAAGCAAATCTAGGACAGGAGCTTAGACAGTTTTGGATTTTAGGTCATGCAGCTGCTTTTATCTTGAAATGCTTTGTGTCCACGTGTTGGGTTGTTAAACCTGTTGTATGAGATGGTTTGTCCAGAAGGATCTTGCTGTGTTTTTTTCTGATTTCTCTGCGAAAACTAGGTCTCTGGAAGTTCTGTAGTTGGAAGGGCAGGAAAGGATCCTTATGGTTGATCTAATTTCTTTTTTTTTAAAAAAAATATATTTCATTGATTTTTTACAGAGAGGAAGGGAGAGGGGATAGAGAGTTAGAAACATCGATCAGCTGCCTCCTGCACATCCCCTACTGGGGATATGCCCGCAACCAAGGTACATGCCCTTGACCGGAATCGAACCTGGGACCTTTCAGTCTGCAGGCCGACGCTCTATCCACTGAACCAAACCGGTTTCAGCTGGTTGATCTAACTTCTGCTTTGAGAAATAATCACATAAAATATCTGTGCACTGCTCCCTTCTTTTTAAAAAAGATTTCACTAGAAATTTTTGGTAAGTTTGTAATGTTGGCAGCATTGAACATTAGAATAAACCGGAATTCATTTTAACGTGACTCGTGTTTAAAACCTTACAGTCTCCATGTGTTCTCACCTTGCTTATTTGATCCTCCCAAGAAGCTTGTGGGGTGGATAGGACAGATTGTATCTTCATTTCCCTTCTCTAGTTAAGGACTCGGTTTCCTTGTTTAGTGATGTTACCAATTCAAAGAGAGCTGTGAGTTTTCTATTTCATTGGGTGTTATCTGAAGTGTTACAACTGAAAGGAACCTTAGAGCAGGTGTCCTCAAACTACGGCCCACGGGCCACATGCGGGTGTTTTTGCCATTTTGTTTTTTTTCCTGTGCAGTGTGCATAGGAATTTGTTCATAGTTTTTTTTTTAAACTATAGTCCGGCCCTCCACCTGTCTGAGGGACAGTGAACTGGCCCTCTGTTTAAAAAGTTTGAGGAC